>NW_010273953.1:21379-42508 GCF_000690775.1 Eurypyga helias
AAGCATGAAAGATCACAACACTTCTGGGTTCTAGAAGAATTCAGGAGTGTTTACACATCATGCCTGGGTAGAAAAGACATGTTCAGATGACACGAAAGACTGAGTCAGAAAAATGGGCATGTAGTTCTACTACAATAAACAGTTTCAGTACTGGCTTACAGTGGTGAATCACATCCTCCTAAGGCCTTGCTTTCTAGTAAATGCATCAAATGGAAAAGAATGGTCACTTCGTGAAAAAGTGTTGGTAAGACCATATGGAACAGCTTTGCCCCAGAGTCTGGAGTAAGGAAAAATGAACTGGACTTCATTCTGGCTCCATGTGTCTAAGAATACTGGATCTGATCTCTAGGAACACTGATCATACATTATCTAGTCTGGTAAACTGGACTTAAAAGTGAGTAAATATGAAACAAATACCTACCTTACTGCATTTGATACAAGTCTGGCAATTCAGAAACGATGTGAAGACAACTAATTGCCTAAATAATGCGTAGTAGTTAGAAATCATGTTGTTTATTTAGCTAGTGTTCCTACAGAAGCACAGATAGACTTTGATGTACTCTCAGTTCAAGGAAAGAGGGGGTGGAAAGGTGAGAAGAGGAAGACAAGTGCTTCACATAGCTTAACACGGATCCATTCAAGCAGTTAAGGAGCAGCTTGGAACAGCTCCAAAGGCTAAAGCAGCTCCCTTTCCAGTTTTGCTTGGCCAGATGGAAGATGACCATGTTTCAGGATTTCAAGCAGTGCTTAGGCTTGGAATCTCTGATGCATTACTCCATTTTTAGCTTTAAAACCCCAAAACTTGTTTGCTTATTTCAGGTAGTGTTTGATTAAAATGTTCTGGGGGTACAAGATGTACCATAGTAGGGAGGCTGGAGAGTAGGCGAGGGGAGGTGTGGGGTGGGGAAAGACCCTAAACAAAAAGGCGAAACAGAATTTAATGGAAAAACCATCACAATTTTGTTGATGTAGTAGTACCAACCTGCCCTCCATGGGAACCTTTAATATCCCTTCGCCCTTGCAATGTATGCAGAGCTTTTATAGAGCTGAATATAATTATTCCATCTGCATATAAATATTAATTCAAAATATGGAAGTATGCTGGATTTTTTCAGATTAAATCCTAGCAGTCTCTCTGTACTGATGATTCTGTTTATTATCCCTTACTCTAATGAGTTTTTTCAGTATTTCACCTTGTATTCCCTCCTAAACTTCAGTATTGCTTATGCATGTTACAAAGCTAATGAGATGACACAACTTTTAAATGGACACCATGAGAAATTCTGTATGTGATCCAGGTACCTCTTATTACTCAAAAAACGCTGTTATTGCTTTCTGGTAGTTAAGGCTAACGCCACCATATGAATTAATATGATGGAAATGTAATAGATGCTTTCTTTCAATTTAAGTGATAGAATCTCACACTGTCTTAGTTGAAGGTCTCGGGTTCAGTTATCCTTTGTAGTCCCTTCTGCCACAGACTTGCAACAGATCTTTTTAAAAACAAATTCTAACAGTTTAAATTAATATGTACTGTCAAAAGGGTTCTTTTAAAACTCAGAGAACTGGAGAACAATAAAAGGGCACAGTAGGACAAGAACACAATGGTTAAAAAAAATACTAAACAAATTAGTTTGCCTTGCTTTAAAGGTCAGGGTCACCAACAGAAGCAGCAATACAAGAAAATAGCATACACTGTTGCTAGGAGACATTGCTTTAACCTCAAGGGAGTTTTCTTTTGCAGTAGCCCTCTGAGTTTAATCTTACCATTGTGGCATCTTATTCTTTTTATTAGCTTGAAAACAGGGTAGAGCTTAATAAGCTATCAATGGAAAGAATTAATAGTAGAGTGTAGACTGAAATTCTGCACTAATAAAAGGAACACTGAAATGCATAACTTGATCCCCCCCAACCCACTTTACAGTAGATTTTAAGTAGGTTTTTACTTCAGATTTTAAGTCAGACCATCTGTTTGGTGAAATAATGCTTAATGAAATACCAGTTCTAAGCAGGAAGCCAGAGGCAATTTACAACTCATATAAGGTTTCCTTCCAGGCTGAGAAGAAAGGAACAGCAGAAGAGCTTAAGTTTGTGAGAAGACTAAGATTTTTAAGCCTATATTCTTTCAAGTTCTGGAAGGGCTATACAAGCTTAAAATTTCCTTTCTTACTCCTACTCGCTCTAGATTTCCTTTCTGTTACCAACTTACTTATTTCTCATTCAGAAATTCAGACAACTATTTTCTCAGGTATAATATTAGAAAATACTTACTAAAGGAGAAGATTTCAACTTACCTGATGAAGATCGTTGCCCAAAACATATTCCTGAAAGTAACCCGGTGCAGCAGATGATGCTCGAATGGCCTGCCACAGTTTGTACTGACAGCCTCCAATATAATGTGACTTAACACCAGGAAAGTGATTGTAGTTTCTAAAAACAAAAGCTTTCAGTGGCGTTCCTCTGTTTACAATGGTGCTTACTGCAGCTACCTAATGAGTTAGGAGGAATAAAAAGAGTTAGATATGTTGATGATAAAAAGATAATGAGAACTTCCCACAAAACAAAATTCAATTTATACATTAGATATGGTTCTGGAATCCTAACTGGGGGGGGTTGTGCCCTTTTAAAATTTTTTAATAATGCCTATCTAAATTTTTAAAAGTAAAAAAAAAAACCAAAACCAACACCACACAAACATAACAACCCACAAAACCATAA
Source organism: Eurypyga helias (assembly GCF_000690775.1). NCBI lineage: Eukaryota > Metazoa > Chordata > Aves > Eurypygiformes > Eurypygidae > Eurypyga > Eurypyga helias. Next base: position 24,098 of record NW_010273953.1, read on the forward strand.
AACCAAAAAACCCAAACCTAAAACCCCTTAAAAAACAAACTCCCTAAAGAAAATGTTTAACCTGAAGTGAATATCTATCCATTGATATTTCAACAAAAAGCTGGTGTCATCTATGATTTAAAATGTTTTGCCTTTATGAATAGTAGTTTGTTCTCAAAAGTCTGTAACCAGCAATGCAACATCATTAAAAATGCATGTTAGAAACATAAACCAAATTTTCTCCAAGAAAATGATTACTTAATATTGCAACCTGAGTTCAAGCATTGCAAGAAGAATCTCTCCCAAAGCAAAAACCCAAAAGAATCAAACATAAATCTTTCAAGGTTTTCTGTAAAGACACTGAAATGTCATTAACAAAAAAATCACATATGTAATTTTAAGCAAAAAGCCAAAATGCTATTTCCGTAAAACAAAACCTGTGACTGCAAAAAAACTGCATGTTGGACATAATGACACGAGGTGAGAGTACCTCTAGTCATGGGTGAGTGCTGGCGTGGGCAAGAACTTTTAGGGATGACGCACCCAGCCTGGCTGGCACCGTTCAGAACAATACTCTTGAGCAGACCAGTGGGCGTTCAATTCTATTTTGTTTACTATTTTACAGAGTAGAGTGGTTTCGTGAAGCATTACTCAACAGCACTAGCAGCTGATGCTGTGGTATCACTGTATTCGTTTCCATTTTTCAGCTACGTAAGATTTAATCGCTTAATGGTTTAATTCACAGTAAATCCATAAAAAAAAACAAGACAAGTATAACTTCTATATGACAGTGCAGAAGCAACACACATGCATGACTCACACTCCATCATCTGACAGAGGAAAAGTTTCCTGTCTTTGTCAAAAGGAAGGTTTGGTTCTAAGCACCAGAAGCAGTAAGAAAAAACAGCTTTGGAAAGTTTAGGAGAAAACTTATCAAACTGATGCTAGAATTTATTTTTGGTACTATGCATATGCAGTTCCACTTCAGGATGCAGACTAAGTTGTGAAGTCCTGAGCACCTTCTGGAAAATCCATCCCGCGATGGATTTAACAGCAGCCAAGCACACAACAGCGTGCTCTATTTCGCTTTGCTGTGCCTTGTGAAGAGTGCCCCCACTGTCAGCACTACAAAGCTATTACTGGGAATAGCTAGTTTCAACTCTATTTATATTCACATTTTATTACTGAAGAACATGGAAGGAAGCCAAAGATCCCGGTTCAAAGATAACTTTCAAGTCAACGTCGGATAGCTTCTCTCTCAGAAAGCAACATACCACTCCGGCCTTTTCATGTCCCTGTTTCAGACGTGGGCTAGGAACGCAGTCAGTCAAGCACATGTTTCTATGTTTAGAAAAATGTGAATATCTTCCATTTAACAGTAAAGCATTGAATATAGTGGTATGACACCAAAACACCTGTTAATTACAGATTGTTCCAAAATATATGCTATTATATTTCTCTTCTTTCTTCACACCCTATCCTTCACCAAAAATAAAATACCCGTGCTTTCTCATCTTTCACTCTCGTGCTGATGCTGTATATAACACCCTTCCAATTAACTGGTGCCCTCTGGATCAGATAGGAAGAGCAGAGATCTCAGGGCCTATGAATGTGACTGGAGAAAATGTGGTAATCCAGATAAAGTGAGGAGAAACCCTGTTCCCTCGCTACACAACACCACAGATCACAGCTGACATGACGGGCTCTCCAGACATGAGAACTCTCTTAGATGAAAGAATAAACTTTGCACCACACCCAGAAGCTGACCTAGTATTTCTCTGCTTATAAGCCTTTTTAACATCTCTGAAACTCATTCTAACTTAAAGTATTAAATAAAAACATGAGAAATTGCTGCAGAAATTTAAGAAGCCAATGAATTTTTATCCTTTAAAAGCATGAATTAACACCTATGGAAGATTGGAGAGCATATCAACACTCCTGCTGTTTATCCAATATTTCTCTAGGGACAGTACTCTTACAGAACTTTAAAAAATAGTTGCTGAATAAACAATTAGTATTTACCTTAGAAAACTGTACTTACCTTTGGACATTTGGAATTTCTTGCAGTTTCAATCATGAGATTTGAGCCCATTTTTTCTCTACATATAAGTGTAAAAAAATTGAAAATGCTCCATCAGTTTAGCATGAACAAAAGACATACATTTTTATCATCCTTACTTCTGAAAACTTTGCATTTAAAAGAAGCAATGCATGGATTTCATTCTAATAATCGGATTTCTATGGCTGACTTCAATGGACCAATATTTCAAACCTTCCAGGTGGTTGGAAATAAGCCTAAAGAGTGATGGAGGTCTTGATTCAGTTACTCACTTGACCACATACTTAACCATATATCATTAGGATTACTCAGCTACTTTGCGAGAGGAAAACAAAGGACTTTGCTACACTTAAAAATAAAAAAAAATTGATATCTTTACTAAGCTGTTTTATAGTAAGGAAAATTACTCTCCCGAACCATTATGAACACAAAAGCTAAGGAAAGGCACCACCCTACATGATTCATAAGAAAGTTGAAACATCTACCTGTAATCTTCTATAACAGTAATTCAATATACATTTAACATTTGTTTTTCAGGTAGAATTATTTCATATGCATACATTTTTATAAATCCGACTGTAAAATCACATGAATGGTCAGCACTGTAATTTATCATCACATCAGCATTAGGGTCAGACTTCTAATTGCTAACTGGAACACAGTCCTATTGCAGGACACTGCAGGATATCAGCATCTATTCTGACTTCAATTTGCTTACAGCAAAGGTATAAAACTCTACAGAGTGGCTGCTCATCCATAACGATTCCAAGCAGGCTTTCATTTAAATCAGCAAGTTTTCTTCCCCCCCTTGATCACGGCCCCCATAAACACAGGTGGTGCATCTATCTTATTCTGCAAAGACAGTTTTCAGTATCACCACAAGTTTTTAAGTAAAGTGATTCCACGTGTTGTTGTCAAGAGCTCATCTGTCCACAGCTCACACTACTGTGGCACCAGGTAGTAGCGCTTCCACTGCTAAAAACAACACCTTTACCAATCTCGTCGGGTCAGAAGGTAAAAAGCTGCAAATGCTACAATGGCAGTAGTCCTCAATGTAGGTAGTAAACTGTATTTGGAAGCAAGACAATTTACTGTTTCACTCGTGGATATCTGTGCTTGAAGGTTGGCTGTGCACGTGTCCTTGAGAGGGAGGAAGGAAAGGGGACAGCTTCTAGTCCTATGATCGAAGACTGCTGCTGACACAACCTTTACACTGACAGCACTGTTTTATTTTTCCCAATAAATGCATTCATTCCTGTCTCTCAGCCACCAACCAGAAGGCGAAGAGTGCCATCTGCACTCACAAACTGATTGCAAGAGATGAAGGCACACAGAACCATGAAATAGTAATATTCAGCAATGAAAGAGGAGACTGACAGAGGTGAGATATGAAAGACATCTACTGATTTGCACCACTGTCATCTACTCCTTCCTAAGTATCTGTATTAGATTTTTTCCCCCCAAGCCCTGAATGCAAAGATTAAAAAACTGCATAAGCAATATCCACTGCTTAATTACAGGAACTGTCAAACTGAATATTTTCTCACATTTTGTTTCTTATCAATGTCAGGAACCGATACAAGAAATCCCGTAAACTACTACACAGCTGTAGACATTAAGGTCCAGAGAGAGAAGTTTCATACCACCTCCAAATTTATTTTAGTTTTGTTGCTAGCATTCATGCCGTAATTGTGTATTATGAAATGTCTTTGTCAAGCCTCACTGTTCAATGATTTTCTTTACCAAAGTCACAACACAAATCCAAAGTTTATTCACATACCGTTAAAAGAGAAAGTAATGTAATTTTAGTATTATTGAAGAGTAGCTTGTTCTTGAAGAAAACATGAGAACAGTAATTCTCAGGACATCTTACTATCTCAAATTACCACTTTAACTTGCTTTTTTTAATAGAGTCCTACTCCCATTGTGTGAGTTGTCTGTTGGTCACTGGCTACATTTTACCAATCTTGCAACAGAAACATTCTCTAAAATGGGGTAACTGGGACTGTAAACAGCATTTTAAACAAAATGGCATTGTGCATTAAGTAATGGCTTTACAGTATTCTCTGTATTTTCAATCCCAACCATCGCACACTGAATCATCTTGTTTGACCACAAGCATACAGATGTTTCATTAAACTGTCCATGATAATGTCCAAATCACTTCTGATATTAAAGTTAGTTTAAATCCTTTAAGTATTTTACATTTTTCCACTCATAGGTTATTATTTCACACAATTTCATTTGCCATCCTATTTTTCCATCTATCTGCTTTGTTTGTGTCTGTCTGTGGCCTATGTCCTCTAGACATGACCTACATAAACAAGTTGCCTTTATAAATGCTGCTCTTCCATTGCTTTGAGTCATTAGTATGGAAACACTTATGTCAATAATGCTATGAAGAACATTGCCAACCATAGCTTAAAGAAACATTCCAATGGGCTACAGCCAGGGTGCAATCAAATAGTCTGCAGAAAATTCCATTCAAAAGGCACAACTGTAACTTTTAACTTCCTCTAATAACAACAAAAGTACCAGGAAGCTACGCGACCTTTACCAAGCCTATAGAAAAGACTTGTATTGCGTGTTCCATAAGGATACGGAACAGCTCACTGATGGTGCTGCAAAATCTGTCAAGTATGTCTGGAGTGCCCAACTGGTACAGAACGTGTTGCCCCTCTAGTAAGCGGAGAGCAGTCTCAATTTATACTTCACTTTGCGTAACAGATACTGGTTTGAAATATTATTACTTGTAATCCCTAACACATGCATTACCCATTTTCCTACCAACAAAGAATGTGCAACTTTTAGCCTGCCTTCTATGTAGTGCTTGATTGCTTCTCAAGATTACAAATTCCCTGTATGGGATTTTAGTTAGTTTGTGAAAACCCCCAGGTGCTCACCAAATTTCTCAAGACAGCACGAAGGAAGAAAATTGTATACGCAACAACAGCCGAAAGAAGAAACTTGGAACTGTAAGACAGGCAGTTCTTACAAATGCAATTCAATGTAGCATTACACAGATTGAGGTATTCTAAGTATATTTTTCTGTACAATGCAATAGAAGTAACTGATCAAAACCAGCCCTCAAATTGTAAGTCAAGGAATACACAAGAAGAGTTAAAAGAAACACGTACGTAAGAAAAAATCAATTCCCTAGAGCATTCGGAATAAATAGTTTGTTAACCAAAATTAGTTGTCGTTTTCTGAAATGGAATTTATAATATGCCACATGAATACATGCACCATTAGCCTAATGCAACATCAGCTTAATTATTTTCAGCAAGAATACTTTCTGGCAGAAGATAATATCACTGTTGTGGCAGGACTCAATATGTACTGCGTGCCTGGATACTGTAAACACATACTCTTATTTCAAGCAAGGCTGACTAATCTACTACCATTTAAACAACAAAAACCCACCCAGCGCAAGTAAGGCTTTTAAATGTAAAACAAAACACAAAAGGAGTTTTCGCATGCAAGGAGCAAAAGTTAGACTTGACCACCTTATTGCATAAAGAGATGCTACATAACCTTTCCATTCCCTTCTCAGTGCTAGGTTTCTCCACCACAAGTAGGCCTGCAGGAACCCCTACTACTTCTATAGTACACTGTCTGGGCAGAGCATCTCCCTTCAGCACTGCAGAATAAGGTAAAAAAAAAAGTAATTTGTTGATCAGTAAATGTAATCTTTAATTTAATCTATGGATAATGTATTAATGGCTTCTGTCCATTGTATGGGAGTAGAGTGCTTAACCTCCCTCGTGTTACAGGGAGCTGCAAAGAATGATAGCATTTTAATTAAAGGCACATAAAATACTCTCACATGAGGTAATTTTCATTTTCACCTGACTTCGTTAGGCAGGAGAGGCAAAGAGGGAAGGTAGAGAAAAATCGCTTTTCTGAAAAAAAGAGGAACTCCAGATAGCTGAGAAGAAAAACTCACCATGTTCATGTGATAAACACACATATTCCTAAAAACATGCAAAGGCACAGAGGAAAAAATGCTTTGAATCCTCTCCATTTCAGCAAAATGGTGAGATGCTTAAGACTCAGGCAGCACAGGTATTCCCCACTATAATGTCGTGAAGATACCCATTCAATCCCATAAAACACATTAACCATGTTCCCAAAGGAATTTGTCATTACTTATCCAAAGCAGCTCTACCATTTTACATTTGCTCTCAAAGAAGGTTCTCTCAGCAGCGGTGCTTGGGAAACTATGACATTAGTTTCCTAAAAATGGAACTGTCAATACCTATACAGATTTATAACACTGAGTAATAAAACTTGTAATAACTATTAACTTATTCCAGAGACTTTTCCTGAATACCCATCGATGTGCTTGTGTATCTACCTATGAACAAACACCATTTCACTGGCAACTTTGACACAGAGGTTTTTTCATTGCAATCCTTACAGCTCATTTTCTTTTTCAAAGAAAGGGACAGTGAGCAAAACTCCTCAAGGTAGCAGCTAAGACTGAAAATCCCTACGACACCATACTGTTTCATTTCTCACCATGTCTCCTATAAGAAAAAAGGAACAGCAGGTGGCTGGTAAAATTTATGGCAGATCTATAATGAGTCAGATCAAGCAGAGCTGGCAAGCATACAGAAATATAATAAAAAAATCAGTGCACTAAAGCTTACTTTATTCTCCAGAAACAGAAATCATTACATTAAAGGCTTTCAATGTTTTGGTTAATATGAAAACAGCTATTTCAAAAGAATGAAAGTATATGCTAATCCTTTCCAGTTGTTTTAAAAATTGCTTACCAGTGAAACAATAACAAACTTGAAGGCTCTCACACATTCTATAATAAATTATTTTTCACCTGATTTTTGGTTTTCTACTTACTTGAGCATTTTTTCCCAGATATCGCTGTCATAAAAGGCGTGGCTCCAACCCATTTTCACTGTTCCAACGATGACATTCTGCTTAAAAACATCTGATCCTAACTTGCGATACAGTTCTTCACAATCATCCAGAGGGATATGGAACAACCCCAACATAAAAGCTAATATAGCTCCTGAAAAATAAGTATATTGATATGTAAAGTATAGCCTGGAGTAGGATTATAAAGATGGATTACCATTTAATGTAGTTCATAGGTTAGCAGAATATCTATCTTGAAAAGGGAAGATAAGCTGACATTTACATCATTAAACTTCTGCTTGGGGGGGGGGAAATCACAAACTATGTTTTAAAAGAATATATAACAGACAGGAAAAGTCTACTTTCAAAAACAGAACTATGAGAAGATGACAATAACATCAATTGATTTTGCAGATTTCATCCTTGCAAACATGTATATGACAGAAAGCAAATTAAATCCACTGCTTTATCTGGAAAGAGAAATGAGTAAGAGAAATCTGTGCTGTGGTATCAAGAATATATTCGGTGCATTACTTGCTATCTGGCAAACTCTGAGTCAGTAAAGAAAACCTCTAGGAAAACTCTGTAAAAAGGAGGGAGTTTTGACTGGTTTGGCATACGCTGGGTTGCAACCATTTATAATTAGTCATTCATACATACTGCCATCCAGTGCCTGCCAAAAAGAGTTATGACCCACCCTTGTAGGAACAAAACAACAGTATCCAAAAAGCATGGTTGCAGCATACCATTAAACACAGTGTGGAAAAATACGATTAATGCATCATTACAATTCTTAGATATATGAAACCGAAAGGGACATACACAACCTTTAAATCTAAGTGTGCAATACCGTGAGGGCATGTAATTCACCATTAAGAGTGATTAGGATACACAATTTTTCCAATTTGGAAATGAATGAAATAGGTTTGAATAAAATTAACTTTAAAAGGAGTAAATTAGTGAAATAGAGTAAGAATAAAACATACACAAATAATGTTGCAGGTAACTTTAAGGGAAACATGACATCCAAGCTTCTTTTGCTCTAACAAACGCCACCACCATGACAGCTGAGTGTCGGTGCATTGATGGACTCAGTTTTTTAAAAGGTAGCACACGTGCTTAATGTAATGCAGGCCTACTTGACACGTCCAGGTTTCATCAACAGAAACTGCCAAATCACCAAGTGCCTCCACTCAACACAGGCTAAACACCTAGCAGCAGAGAAACACCATTTTCCTAAATCACGCAAATCCTCTGCTACCTTCTTTTCCTCTTAACTCTTCACCACCGATTCTATAAAATCCTGCATTTGCTATTTTGGTGAAGAGCTTCAAAGCCAAAGAGCCAAAATTCATACCAAACACAAAGTCATTTTCAGTTCGGCTACAGAGAAACAGCTCCAAAACCTGCAGTTCACATCAACACACAAGTGTCAGTAGATAATACCAGAGTCAAGGTCTCCTCTGAAACCTGCCAGATTGTAACAAGACACTCACAGGAGAGTAAGGTCAAAAAACAAAGATACAGTGCAGGCTCTACCAGATGCTCCAGTGAAAAAGTTTCCAATGCTTCCATCACATCCTGCTCTCTGTCAGACTCCTACACTCCAGCTACCATCTCAGTCTAGACAGCCAACACTTCAGTGGGGGAAAAATACCTCAAAAAAAGCTGGGAGGCTAAGGAGCATATCTTGGAGAACACAGGGATGCAGCTGGGAAATAAGACACAAGACCTGAAAGACAAAAATATTCCTTCCTTATTCAGTACTAAGAAGACTTCCGCTCAAGAGCTGTATCTGGACCTGAATGTCATTCTTCAAAAAAGATGTGGACCAACTGGAAAAAATAAAAACCACACAAAAGAGTCCCCAAAAAACAATCACAGGTCAAGGGATTCAGTCTGTAAGGAAAGTCTGAGTAAACAGGCCACGGCAAAAGGCTTTAAATGCACAGAAGGATGCTGCAAAGAGAAAAGAAAGAATCTGTTATGCGTGTTTCTGGGGAGTCAGAACAAGAAGAAACAAATTTGAAGTGCAACAGGAAGATCCACTTCGGACATTTGGATTTTTTTTTTTCCCAAATGTAAAGACAGCAGAGCACTATCACAGATTTTCTGAAGAGGTCTGATGTGATTCAATATCTTAGAAAATTGTCAATAGCGAAACACACACAGCTGATCCTCCACTTGGGAAACAGGTAACCACCTAAGGACGCTTCCAGCTTTGTAATACCATGATTTTACTTACTAGTCTCCTGAAAAAACTCACCTTTGTCAGAAAGGTTTTCTAAATGCATTTCAGAACTGGAAAGACATCCTAGGGGAGGGGGGGAATCACCAACACAGAGAGATGCCAGCTTTGTTTAAGGACGCTCCTCATGTGCAAATTACTGAAGGCTGGGAGAATACAGGTGGGCACTAGCCCCACCCTGTTCTTAATAATTTGGGAGGAATATTTTGGGAGAATATCCTAATGTGAAACCCTTAGGCAAACTTCACATACATCCAAAACTGATGATCACGGACATCAGTACAATTCAAATGTCTTTGTAGTAAAATGCACTGGCAAACAATATGCTTAAGGAACCTCTGATGTCCATGATCGAGTCCCTCATACAGTGAATCTGAATGCCACTTACTAGATCAATATAGAAATTTAGGTAACCAATGTATTTTCTAAATGCTTGGAGCAGGCTAGCACATTTTCAAATATGATAGTATGCACTTTGCCTGATGACACACTCTTGATGTTATAAACTGCTCCCTGTGACTGAATTATAAGCACACCACTATTGAGAAGTATCTCTAATATACTGGGAGACAGCACGAGCAGCAAAAAGAACACATAAGCCACATTCACAGCACCCCTGCAGACAAGTTGTCCTCAATGGCTTAAGCACTCTGTGCAACTACAAAACCATGTCATACTCTGAACAACAGCGATACAGACCTCCCAGCAACTCAGTTCATGGTGCAAGGCAGTTCCTCCTCTCAGCTTCCTTGGTGTTGTATTTGGATTTTTGCACAGAACAGCCGCAAACTCGGGACAGAATTAACCTGGATCCCCATTAAGAAGAAAAGTTCAGTGGCCATCACTGCGCTGCAGGTACTTGCAGATTTCCTGATGCTTCCATGCCCAGCTATCATGGTCAGCAATAGGCAGGGACCATTACAGCATCATGACACTGATCTTTCCCTGTGACTGCCTGCATTTACACCCCCTGACCACCAGTGAAGTATAGGGAAGCTAAGGACAGATTCTGTGACACTGAATTCACAGCAAACTGATTATTTCTAAACCTCAAAGGCAAAACAGCTGAACAATATTAAGAGACAGGAAAAGCACAGCAGGAAAATAAATCTTAAAAACCTGCAATACACAAGAGGCATCCTTCCTATCATTTACTACATCACTCTTGTAAACCGTAATTCATTCAGCTGCAAGCTCCTGCAAATCCTATTGGCATACGTATCGACAGCACAAACTGAAATGGTAAAGTAAACTGCTAGCACATTTTTTTCAGAGTATTAAAAATGTAAAGCAGGGAACTATACTGTGCCTAAAACCAAATTCTGTCTAGTAGATCTAACCTCCTCCTCTTTACTATCTTGAGCCTATTAAGCAAGACTCTGGAAACACAAACATTTTATCTACTCATGGTGATCTGCATTTAATATTTCTGAATTAAACAGTATGGAGGGTAAGTGTATTGCAAAAACATATGAAGAATGTGGGTTTCTAAAGGGAAGTAAGCTACTGAACTACAGCATACTGTTATGTTAGAAATCAACATTATGCTGCTACTGGTCCAGCGTCATTTCCAAAAGAGATAACAGCCTTTTAAAAAGAAACTTAAGCTTTAGAGTTTCCCACTTCCTAGGGACGAGTAACTTATCAGTGAGTCACAAAGTAATTAAGACTGGGAGGGACCTCCAGAGGTCACCTAGCCCAACCTCCTGTTCCAACAGGTTCAATTAGAACAGGTTACTCAGGACTCTTTCAGCCAAGTTTTGATTATCTCCAAGGATGGAGATTCCACAGCCTGTGCAGGCAACTCCTTCCGGTGTCTGACCATCCTTGCAAGGAAAACATGATCCCTTATACCTAATTGTAACTTCCCATATTCCGATTTGTCTGTTGGCTTTTCTGCTGTTGCTGTTCGCCTTCAAGACAACTCTAGTCTTCTTGAAATACTACTACAAGAAACACTACTGGCCCAGTATCCGTCCCTGGGGGACATTGTCTTAGTTGTCTGTGAAGCCCCATAAAGGTCTAAGATACAAGTATCTGCACAAAATGAAGCTTTCATACTCATTAAAAAAAACCCCCGACAAATCAGTTTGAAGTTTTAATTAGAAGCAACAAGTATATAATGAATCACCTAAAGTTCTTATTCAGAAGAAAAAAAGAAAACATTTAGAAATAACACCTGTACTTTCCAAGTTTGCACTCAAAGCCAGAAACCATCATGTTCTGCAAAATCTATGTTTATCCTCAGATGATTTCTATATTTACAGCAAAATACCAACTTGTGGCTTAACAATTACCTGTGCTTACACCACAAATGTAGTCGAAGAGTTGATGAACCGGCTTTCCAGTTAGTTCTTCTAGTTTCCGTAGAGTCTGAAGTGCAACTAAACCCCTGAAACACAAAAGAGCCCCTTCACACACAATGGTAGTTTTAGCTTACATTGTTCTAATTAAGCTCAACTTTGCTTAACTGTAATTATAACTTAGTAACTACAATAGTATGAAACCTAACTATTTCAGGGAATGAAAGCAGAACACAATTAAAATGGAATGCTGAATACTAAACATAAATGACACACTCAGGCATACCAAAAATAGTACTCAACAGCTCATCCATATTGTCTCATAGCCATACTGTTCTGTAGCAAGGGCTCAGGGATGGTGACCTTCTGGAGATGTAGGCTCAGGGTAGATTTTAGTTGTACCCACACCACACAGCACTTCAAGTCTGGTCTTAATAGGGCTATAAAATGTCCCTTGGGACACAGTATTTTTCTGCCTCAATTCAATGTGTCCAAAGTCATGGGAAAGACACATTCCAGACCATCAGACTTGTGCTTCTATAGCATGAGGCAGCATACAGCACGCAAAGGTGCTAACTCTGCTGGCCAGAGATTGGGAAGCGCACACAGCAAAAAGAGCACCAAATCAAGTACCATCTTGCCAACACATTCTGCTGAGAATGGCACCTCCTGCATGCTGACCCAAATCTGTCCTGGCTCACGCTGAAGAGCAGTAGGCAACCCAGTCCAGAACAATAACCAGATGAACACCACCAATTAAGTGGAACAACAGACAGTAGTCGGCACTCAGGCTCACTCCCTGGACTTGTTCCATTTATGTTACAGCTGTAGATAGTGCTTTCTGAAAGGTAAGGTGTCTTCCAATGTCACTGCCCTAGAAATCTAACAGAAAAACTAACACACTTCATTTATACAGATCACATCCTTCTTTCTACTTCGTAGAATCTTTATGGTTTACAACAAACTTTTGGAAACACAAATGCTGAAATTGTGACACACACTCCTTATTCAACGTAACTGACTTGGATGCAAGCAAAGAAATACTACTGGGAAACAAAAAGCTTGTGAACTGTATTTCTTCAATGACTTCACATTTCACTTTCTACCAATAAAGACTTATGAATCAGCTAATTATTTGCCAACAACATTTCTTGAAAAATGCCTGAAAACACAACTTTCAGTAAACATCAGACTTCAGATTTAATGAACATGCTTCTGATACTATACTTCACAGATCGTGGTAGGTGCATAAATTCATGCAAAACTAGAGCACATGTACTAAGGACATGTGGTGCATAAATTATGCGTTCTTGTAGAAGAAATATAAACCAACAGCATGCCTACTGCCGCTTTCACTACTAGCCTATTCATTCTTTGATATGAGACCAGTCCTGCTAAGGCCAGTCATCCTCCAGGCAAGCACAGGAACGTTCTTTTTTTGTATTACTAAATCAACACAGTCATAAGGGTATAAACTACTTCTAGCATTCGACACCAATTTTGTATTTCTGAGATTAGACTTGTGAGCAGATTAACTCAAATAACCATTTAATTTACTTCTAAAAGGAGAAAGAGCCAATCCAAGCACTTACATGTGTAGCCAACTTCGAACAGGTAAGTCATTTCAGTGTCATCGCACTACTAATGCATGCAAATTTACGCACAAATGCAGACAAAAATAATACCCATTACTTTGATAGTCAAATGTAACAGAACTGGAAATCATAAATTGCATCTTCGGACACAAAATCCAAGAGAAACTGAAATTTTATTTCCAGTTATAGTATGAAAAAGGCTACAAGTATATAAAAACGCAGAGGTTTTACCTTGTTCCTCCTCCATCAATGGCAAGGACTCGAATTCCCCAGCCTTTCACAGGGTCTGTGTATCCAATTATAGCTAAAGTCTCTCTAACAGCAGCCTGAAGACTTTCGTCATTTGCCTGTCTCAGTCGCAGTAGGCATGGGATTAATTTTTCCTGTTGATAAATAAAAAGATGTTTCATTCTAACTATATGTTTATACAAAAAAAGAAAAAAATCCATGCTTAAATTAATCAGTTTAGCATTTAAGTATAAAAGTAATACAATAAACCCAGGAAAACTTGAATTCAAGTTTTCATTATGCCCATCTCTCTTTCTAACACAGGAAAGATAGGACTCCAACACTATGTCATACATCCCCCATTGTTAAAGTAACCACCTATCAGAATTAAACAATCAAGGTGAAACGTGTATCTTTCCAATAGCTAGAAAAGCTGTATTTGCCAGCAGTTTTATTAAATTTATGTCACACTGGCCAAATATAAACTGAAGGACGGAGCATACCAAGTACTGGTAAAAGCCCGGATTTTGCTAAGTAAGTATCACACTGCTTCAAAACAAGAAATACCTTCTAAGTACACCCATCTTAAAACAAAACTTAAAATTCTACCTCGCACTAATTTTTACATGAAAAATTTTTATCACAAAGATAGATTATCATAATTAAAACAGGAGTAGTGAATGTACCCTAGATTATCATAATTAAAACAGGAGTCGTGAATGTACCCTATTATAAAGTAATTCACACCTGTTCACGTGGATGCTCAACTTGTACCCTGCCCAAATAATTTATCTGGCCTGCACTCTGTTCCCAAAGATTCGTTTTCCGGCAATTCTACAATCCATGTCAGACCTCTGTCGTATCTTGTGGAAAAAGGCATGAGACTGACAGATGCTGTGATTTGGTTAGTACTGCTAAAATAGTCTACCACCCACCTCCTGTTCTCTCACTGCAGGAAAGAGAATAAAAGCAGGACTAGATTACATGAACGCATTTGGTGGTTACACTCCACGCTTGTCACGTGTCTTCGAAGGAAGCATGCAAACAAGCATAAAAACTGTTGTGCATACGCCAATCAACTGTACCGTACGTTCCTGCCTGCTCAACTGCAACAGAGGACACAGTGTACGACCTTCGTCTACACTAGAATAAGCTATACTATCTATCCACATGACAGTGCTGTGTGCTTCTAAATTAAACATTGTTATTACAAGAGCCTTTAGCTAAAACTACTGATACTTTGCATATAAATCTGCATGAACCAGTTAAAAAAAACCCAAAAACAACCAACAAGCTATAAAAAGAGACATTGACATCGTAATCTTTACAAACAGAAAATATGACTGGCCCACAAAAGCACAGGAGAAAGTTTTATGTTATTCTATGTCAACTGTCTGTCACACTTATTTTTTGTCTACACATAAAGACTATTTGCACCTTTATTGCAACTCTTCTGCTCTCTGGAAATTCTAGAAGATGATAGGTCAGTTCTTCAACCCTGCTGATACAGACTCTTCGATTAGAGGATCTTCTTAGGGCTTGAACTAAAGCTCGAGTTCTGTTATCAATACTCACTCTTGCAATGATCTGAAAAAAAAAAGATTAATTTAAACAAATAACATAAAACTAATCTAAGAAGTGGGTAAAATTTGTCAAGACTAATTTTAAACTGTTATTTAAAGATTTCTGAGAAGTAATGTACAGCATGTAGTACTAAAGATCTGCTACAGGCTCCAAGAAAGCATTGCTTAAACATAAACAGGAACCCTTTTGATTCTTTGTTTACTAGAAAAACAAATAAAGGCAGCTCACAGCAGCAACACACCAAACAGACATCTGTCAGCATGTACTCAGACGTATTTTCAGGGCAACTCTGAAATCACAGTATTTGGACCATGAAGGAGTGTAAGACTACTATAAATACAACAAACAAAAAGCAACTAGATCTACCTATATTTATGTAATCTCTCCCTACATATATATGAACCAAATACATGTATATACTGTACACATATGTACATGTATATACACATATACACTTCATGTATAAACTTACATATGCATCTGCACTTACATAAAACATATACGCATTTTTATATATATACACATATGTATATCTTTTAGAAGTATATATAATATACACATATTTATTTACAAGTAAATATGGATATATGTAAGTTTACGTGTAACATACATAGAGTATGTATATGTTTCTATCATTTTTGTAAGTGTATATTGATATATAAATATGTGTTTACATACACAGTATGTACAAACATCATCCAGTTCCAACCCCCCCGCCATAGGCAGGGACACCTTCCACTAGACCAGGTTGCTCAAAGCCTCGTCCAGCCTGGCCTTGCACACTTCCAGGGATGGGGCATCCACCGCTTCTCTGGGCAACCTGTTCCAGTGCCTCACTACCCTCTCCGGGAAGAACTTCTTCCTGATACTTAATCTAAATCTCCCCGCTTTCAATTTAAACCCATTGCCCCTTGTCCTGTCACTACAGGCCCTTGTAAAAAGTCCCCTCCAGCTTCCTTGTAGGCCCCTTCAGGTACTGGAAGGTTCTATAAGGTCTCCCCGGAGCCTTCTCTTCTCCAGGCTGAAGAAGCCCAACTCCCTCAGCCTGTCCCCATAGGAGAGGTGCTCCAGCCCTCTGAGCATCTTCGTGGCCTCCTCTGGACATGCTCCAACCATTTGATATTATTCTTATGTTGGTGGCCCCAGAGCTGGGTGCAGTACTCCAGGTGGGCGTACATATATACTTGTATGTACATAGGCATATACTTATTCATGTAAATATATATGCTTGTATAAAACTAAGTTTACGTATAGGTGTATACACATATAGAGTGTGTATTTCTACACTTGGATAAGATACACATATACACAGAAATAATACATAAAGAAATAACACTAAACAAAGACTTGCCTTTTCTCTCTGAAGAGACAGATGCTTTTGCCTCTCTTCTGCAGTCTTAGCCTCTTCAGCTTCATTCTCCTCTTCTTTCTCAGACACTTCTTGTTCTGCCTGTTTACTCTTCTCTTGTGAAACAACTTTTGTATCGGATCTTAACTTGGGAACCAACCCACCAATGTAACTGTCTACAAAAGCTTGTACACTGTTACTGGGATACGAAAGAAAGTTTGCAATACTTTTTTTAGTGGAAACTGGAAGAGCAGCATTCGTCTTTTCAGCACCTTGGGCCTCTGCTTCAGGAGCTGAAGTAGCTGCTGCATCTGCTGTTTTTTCTTCTCTCATTAGAGTATTTTCTGATGAATCAAGCTTATCCGTCTCCTCACTCTGAGAGTCCTGTAGTAAAGTATTCCTTTTTTTCTCTTGATCCATAGCAGAATTAGTACTGAAATACCAGTTAATATGATCAGCTACAAAGTTGTAAGTCTCTCCAAAATTTGTAGAAAAGTAGCTTACATGAAAAAGGTGGGGTTTAGTAGATGCTGAATCTTCTGGAATATCCTGATCAGTGCCACCTGAACTTACTATCGCAGAGTCCAACTTTTCACTTGCACAAGCAGATTTCTTTGCAGCTGGGCCTCTGTTGCAATCCTCCTGAGTCCTGGCTTCTGTGACTTGTTTATGATTTTCCAGATTTGCACTGATGTTATTTGCATCTGCATTGCTTTTATTTGATTTTCCCGGAGTACCTGAGTGCGACTTTAATCGAGCTATCCGCGAAACTAGTTCACTGTGAGTACCAGACACTGCCTTTGAAACAGATTCTATAGTATTCTTAATTCGTGACATGCGATTGTTCACTTTTGTAAATCCTTTGGAAGAAGTTAAGATTTTAGAAACCCTGTAGTATAAAAAGTCATGGCTGTAAATGTATTTGTTATACCAAAATGTTCTGCTTCTGGCCCATTTACACTGAGACTCACTTGAATGAAAAACTCTTATATGAATGGCATGATTTATCCTCCAGCAGACTTTGGGTCTATACAAATAGAGGCATTTGTTTCTTTGCTTCCACCAAAGACTTTTTGGGGTAACCACAAACAACAAAAATGCGTCTAAAGATAAATGTACTGTCATTACTTATAAGTAATTGCACTTTTTCTGTGTTGCTTGTCTACTTCATTCCAGAAAATATATTTCAATAAATGTCTCGTATCACCGTGTTATCTGAAAAGGAAAAAAAAACATCAATCATCAATGGAAACCCAAACCCAGTAACAAGTTCAACCAAAATCAGTGTGTTGCTTAAAGCAGATACAGCTTATTTATTCTTTCATTAAAGGCAGATAAACTTTCAAATCAAATAATCTCACGGAGATACCTGCTGCTCAAGACATTTGCCAGCGTCATCCCAACATTTTAATTTCAACACGTTATTCCTTAGAGGACAGTTTAAGTCCCTCTTGAGCAATATGCAACCCTTGCCAAAAGTATTTAGTGACATATGTAAAATTGCTTGCTGGTCTTTCCAGTAAGGAGAAGTTTCTCTCTTTAGTGTGTTATCTCGTGCAGAGACCAAATTTCAAATGAAACTGTCATGCTATTACCAGCCCTTTTTTGCAGAACTCCTCCCAGGGGAGAAAGGACACCAATTCTTTGAGCAAAGCTCCAGTACAAAGTCACAAGTTCAATAAAACATGCCTATCCTAAGAGCTAAGGGCAGCATATAACCCTTACTCCGCAAGGAAAACGTAGATGTTTCTGAGGTAGGCCAGAGTTCTACACAGCATGCAACAGCTGCGCTGAGACCACAGGAGCAACTCCATTAGTTGCCCAAATGGCAAGCTCGCACTTCTCCAGCTCCTGCGACAAGTGCCAGAGGAGGTCAGGTCGACGCCAAAGCAAACGGCAAAGGCGATACCACCGCAGGCAGGAGCCGTCGTTACTTACAGTTTTCTCAGATGCTGCCTGAACCCACACCGTGCCTGTCCCACAGCTGCCAGCTCTCTGGCTGGGTCACCGCCGTCGCGCAGCCGGGCCCCAGGTGCTATATAGGCACACGGGCGCCCCGGCCCCGCGGCGGGGGGAGCGGGGTCTGCTTCTACCTTAGGCCATTTCTCAGAAACGGTTTCGAAAGCGGCCGCGTAAACAAGCAGCGAGTCCTGTCCCGTCCCTGTCCCCCTCCCGGCCCCGGTCCCACC
>NW_010273954.1:0-43284 GCF_000690775.1 Eurypyga helias
TTGTTTACTTCCAAAAAAAAAAAAAGAGTCTCAAGTAACTTGTGGCTTTCAAGGTGGGGACAGAGCTGAACTAAGTAATTGAAGGGTATCATTACATGTACCCCCAGTATGTTGCTACCACTCTTTTCCTTTTGACTGGGACTTACCATGGCTGGTCTTTAGCTGGTTTGAGAACTCTCCAGAGGAGACACTGGGCAAGCCATCAGCTCAGGGGAGAAGCAGATGTCCTGCCTTTGATCACAGCTGATGTGCAGTTCACCTGCTGAATCTAAGCCAGTAAAATTCAGGAGGAAGCAGAGTGGAGAAAGATCAGAGCTTTCCATCTCCACCTAAGAGTGGCAGAGCTGTATGACTGATCGCTCCTTGCTAGGAAGAATGTATAGCTTTTTTTTTTAAAAAAATTTACTATTATTATTACCAAGATGATGTGGTGCCATTTAGGAAATAGGGATATCGTGGTAGAACGTAAGGATGGGTGGAAGAGGGTGGCTTCTGATGGGGAGAGCTGTGCAACACTGCAAGGGCACCTGGGGAATGGAGAACTTGTGAGAAGTTCTCTCATGGGCAATATGAGCTTATCTTCTGCCTGGAAAGGCAAAGACAGACCATGGTCCCATAAGAGCGGGAGAGTCAAAAAAGCAAGGTCTCAATTATTTCTGCAAATGAAGGAGACTGGGATGAAAAATGCACAATCAAAATTAAGTTGGCCGCTAATCACTGCAGCAGTGGGGTCCTGAAAGAGCTTCTCAGCAGGAGGAAAAAGGCAAAGGAATAACTTTTAACCTGGAGCTGGGCAGAGCTATGAAAGGGATTCATTCGATGTGTGTGACAGCAGGGGTTCTTCCTGCAAGGCTGCATCACATCCTCCGGCTTTGTGCTCCTTATTTCCATTGGAAAAGGGCTGGACAGCTGAAGATAAAACATGCCATCTAAGACTTTAATTATTGCGTTATTATTATTTCCTCAGTTAAATCTCCAGTGCCCATATTTACAGCCCTCTCAAGCTTGTAAGAGCTGGAAGATCAAAAGAATTAAACACTGAACACAATTGCTGGATATGTCTTTGTAGACATGTCCAAAGTCCTAATCTGCTTTCAACTCTGCCGGGAGATGCCAGTTGCCCCTGGAAAACAGTTCTTAATGAGACTTGGCTTTCCTAGAAGAGGGAGTGATCCAGCATCTATCAAAATTGTGTTGTAAGAGATGAGTTAGCTCTTCGTATGACCCAAGTGCCTATGTTATGCAAAGAAGAGGAGGAGAAGTGGGCCCTTAAATAATGCTCAGTCTCATGAATGTTGCTTTTTGTTTGTTTAATTTACTGTTTAACTGCTGTTCTTGTGGGATTTGCTCTTGGCTGTGCACTGGGAACCACGATGGGGCAATGTTCACCCAGTGAGGGTCCCAGGAGCTTCCCGACTCAGGCCAGCAGGATCTCTCAGACTGCAAGCAAGCAGCAGGAGCAAAGTCTCTGTCGGGAATGTCAGATCACTGGAGACAAGGAGCGAAGAGAACAGTAATGACGTGTCAGTGGCATCCTACTCCCAGCCCTGGAAGAGTGCTTCAGGACATAGAAACCAGCTACTGAAACGCAAGTGCTAGGGGATTGGCAGAAATACTTTATAGTTTATGGGATTACATTTCAGGAACATTGCCTGTGCCTGGATTTTGTTGTTTGTTTGGGTTTTTTTTAATTTTAATTATAAAAGCAGAATATTCATGTACCCAAATGCAATCCTCTCACCCTGTCTTAAATCAGTAACGAGTTTTCCATCAACTGTTTACCCAGTACGGGACAGACTGGTTATGCAGAGGCAGTTTGAGACTGCGTACATGTCAGCCACCAAGCTTTGTCGTTTAGATTTAGTACTTGTAATATTTAACATTTGCATATTTTTTTTAAGAAAACTAATTAAATCCTACTTTTACAATGATTTTTAAAAGTGGGTCATGAGACTTCAGTCTTGTTATTCCAAAACCCCAATTATTTATGATGCAATACTTTGAGGAGGTCTGAGCATGCCACAGCTTGTTTGCACAAGAAAAACATAATTTACAGAGATTATCCCTGGTCCTAAGTCTCTCCAAGCAGTTGGTCCCATTTCAGCATTTCCCTTTCTTTCATCTTCCTTTCATTTATTATGCTTGGAGCATATGTTACAGCAAGTTGGATGCAAAGGCACCACTGATACAATGAGCCTGCTCAGAGCAGTGGGATCAGTTCATTTTCTTTGGTTGTGTACCTTTCCCAGTGTTACAAATTCATGCAGCTTCCCATAGGGGGTCATGAAGCCTCACCTGGAGCTGGTGCAACTTCAACATGAGGAGCTATGTGCAGGACTCTTGCAGGGAAGCTCAGGAGGGGTAGGAATCCTCGCTGAGTGCATGCTCAGAGTGCCCGTTTACCCATCTTCCACTGAAGAGCAATCATTCAGAAAACCCAGCAGAAGCAGGCAGGACTCTTCCCTTCACTCCTGCTTGGGGGCTATTTCACTATGGAGATGGGGAGGGAGAGCAAAGAGACCAGTCACAGAATGGTTTGGGTTGGAAGGGACCTTAAAGACCATCTAGTTTCAACCCCCCTGCCATGGGCAGAGACACCTTGCACTAGACCAGGTTGCTCAAAGCCTCATCCAGCCTGGCCTTGAACACTTCCAGGGATGGGGCATCTACAGCTTCTCTGGGCTAGCTGTTCCAGTGCCTCACCACCCTCTCCATGATGAATTTCTTCCTGATATCCAACCTAAATCTACCTTCTTTCAGTTTAAACCTGTTACCCTGTCCTACTCCCAGCTGCACCTAGGCTGGGGCTGGGAAAACATGAGGCTGTCCTGGGAGGAGTCCCAGTACAGCTCACCTGCGAGCAGTAGTCCTTCTGCTTCTTCTCTTCCGAAAATATCTTGCTTGGGAAGGAGAGAAAGAAAACTCCACTGCATCTTCTCGCACCTCTTCCTTTTCTCTCCTCTGTCAGGGCAGAGGAGAACGGGAAGGGCCCCACAGTGGGACCCAGTCTCCTGTGTGGGGCAGGAACCAAACAGAGCATCTTGCATGGAGAAGGGGTGAAGAGCAGAGTGGAGATGTCAGGTCTTGGTCTTTTGATGGGGTGCAGAACAGGACTTCATAGCCCAAGACCTGTCAGCCTTGCGGGCTCTCCCTTCAGGTCTCTGGAGCCCCTGGGTTTTTGGGCACTTAATTCTTCCCTTCAAAACAAAGCATATTGCTCCATCATTGAAAGAAACACCAGAGAGGAAGAAAAAGGATTTAAAAAACAAGTGCCATAGGCATATTGGACCATAATGTCACTGTAGCCTGGAAAAAAAAAAAAGGACTTTATTTTGGGAGAAGCGCAACCTCCTCCTCTCCCACTCTCTTACACCCCACTCCTCATGGGGGCCAGGGCATCCTGCCTGCCCTCCACACCCCATCGCTTGTATTCTGAGACAGGGGAAAGCCCTGTTACAGCAGTGGCACATCTCTACCTCCATGGCACAGCCCTCATCTCATTTCAGGCTATTTTCTCTGGTTAGCCGAAGTCCCAGGTGATGTCAAGCCAATGGAGTACTCCAGGCCTGGCTGTTCCTCTCTCTGAGGAAGTGGGAGTTTAGGTAAAATTAATTTAACTTCAGTTTCTAGTCTAGGGATGTTTTCCTCAGGGCTGAGGCATTCAAATTGGCTGGTGAGGTGGGAGACTTTGAATCCTTGCAATAAATCTAATATGAAATAGGGGGTCATTCATTTTTTCAACATCAACTAAAATACGTCACTAACTCGTGGATGCTTGTGGTCATATGCTGTCATTCAGCCTTTCCGTGTGAGCTGAGCAACACTTTAATGCATGGATCAGAGACCACGAAGTATTTGTGTATCACAATAAAATTATGTGAGCTGAGGCATTTTTATTGGATTTTTTTTTTTAATGCGGAAATCTATAGTACTGAATTTTTAGATTTCTACATTTCTCATGTCATTTAAACACTGTAAGAGTGATGACTCCAGGTTCATGTGGGAGAGCTAAACTTAGGTCATAAAATAAATGCCAGACTCCTAATGAAATACAGTAGGCTGTTAAAAAGTGGCTATCATACTCTCAGCGTTTTTCACTTGGTCTGAACTTGTCTTTTTAGGGCAAACAGTTAATGTGTGCATGTTTTGGTTGAAGAAAGGGGCAATTTTAAAGTTAGCACAGTTATTTTTTGCCACATGTAATTTCCTCGGCTTTTGACCTCCTTCCATTCAAAAGTCATTGACTTTGCTTACATTTATATTCATGGACATACCAAAATTAGACTAAACCCAACACAGGAGCTTGGATATTTTAGTTTGGCATGCCACTAGCCTGAGGGTCATATGCTTCCCTCTGAAGTATTTGAGACTTTTGCAACTTACTATTTAATAGCTTAATACATTATTTCAAGAAAAACCTAATGAACCTGAGTTATTTGTTGCACTCTCACAGGCTGCAGAGAGTATTTCGGAACATCACAAATACTCGTGTCTCCTGAACCCGCTCTCTGGACCTTGTGGCTCTCCAGAGTTTGAAGGCAAGGTCTCAAACAATGTTTTTCAAAGCTGTGTTTGCTCTATGGGCTTGGGGAACAACTTCCTATACCTCATAATGATTACACACAAGTGCAGGGTAGAGGGAAAGAAAGCAGTTGTCCAACAGGTCTCCAAATTTTTGCCTAGATGAAACTTTTCAGTGTGTTTTGTTTTTTTGAGAACAGAGTAACTCTGATTATATACTCTGCAGAATAAGAAAGAAAAAAAATCTCAGGCAACTTTCTTAAAGTACTCAAAACTGTTGCTTATCTGCAGTGTCTTTGTGTTTACTGGGGACATTAACAACCAGGTGTCCATTCATTAATACATTCAGTTAACCTTCTTTGGCCAGTAAATTCAAGGTTTCTTTGCTGCATCATTTGTAAGAAATACTTTAATAATCCAGCTGGGTGTCAAAGGACAGACACAGCATTAGTAATGACCCATGCGTATTTGGCTTAAGTGACTCTGTCATTCCACAGGAGCTTTGTGGCAGAGCTAAGGATGAAACCTGACTTCCAAAGAAAACATTCACATCCCGAAAAAAAATTAAAAAATCAGTCTTCTCTTTCTTTTTCTCCAATCGCTTCTTCACCCTTTACTAGCTTCCAGCCTTTGCAGTGAATAAGAAAGGAATCCTACCACGAACAACCTCCTGTATCATGCAGGCCTGATTCACTTCCATGACTTGGTCCACCCTGAGGTCTGCAAGGTGGGGAAAAGAATATAATACATCAGGTATTTAAAGGAAGTATCTTAATGTGTCTGAATGGTCAGTTCTTATATTGCCTGATTGCAGAAGGCTTGATTTTGCAATCTTATTTTTCAAACACTTCTTTCGTGGGTGTATGTTTTCCTAAAATAACTTCTGTTTATTAAAAATCACAGTGATAAGTTGAATTTTGATCAAGCCAGGCCCGGCTAGAGTCAAAGGGATGGAGGATGTAGATTAGAGAAATAATACTGCAGTGTATAACGCGTTTATTGTGGTTGGACACAGAAAAATACTGCCATTCAACATTAGGGATTAGGGTGTTATTTCTACTGCTTGCCTCTTGCGTGACTGCTTCTTGCACTGATCCTGACACCCCTGCTACTGTTTATGACTCCCTGCCTCAGTCCACTTCTGGCTGCATCCAGTCGCAGTCTCCACCCTGACACTTTTCACATCTCTCCTTCCTGTTTTTGGGCTAGCTGTCTCTTGTAATTTGGCTATGAGGAGATAAAATATGATATCATGACATATGTTCTCACTCAGTATCCCTGTACTGCTTTCCTGGCTTCAGTTGAGAAGGAAGGCTTTTCCACAAACATCTGCCAGCTGATGACAGCTTAAACTGGAAAAAAGCTCCGTGGTTCCCATAAAGAGGTACTTTTCCTTACTTGTCTGGAAAAAATCCTACACTTTTTCTAGGAAAGGAGGAAGCTAATGCTGAAAGCTATTGGGTTCTCGAGTTGCTTTTTTCAGAAACTATTAAGCACTTTGCATCGTAACTTGCATCCTCCCACGCTGCATATACAGCATCTATCTGCACATACAAAGAGAAGAGCCAAACGTGTTTGGCTTTGAAATCTGTTGTCATATCTGTATCTCAAGACAGAGGCCATCTGTCATTCTTCATTCTGACTTGCACTAGGCCAACCAGATGTATAGACTGAAATACCATCTTTTTCTTCAGAATTGAACTTTGACTCCCTGAACTTGCAGCATGTCTAAGTTCTGCACATCCTGCACCTTGGTCTGTAGATTCAACACAGCAACAACCCCTCCATCCTGATTTCTACCTTTTTCTAATCCTGTTCTATGTAGCGTGAAAATTTCCTGAGTGCCTACAGCTGGATGCTGGTGTGTGTTGTAGAGCGATATGCTATTAGTGCTGTGCTAATTAATATTCAGGCTTCCACAGAGGGACATGCAGCACCAAGGGGCAGCCTGGAAAGCTGGACTTTGACACAGCTGTAGGTGTTGGTGGCTCCTGCCTTTGTGCAGTACTTGGGATGTACTGCTCCCCCTGGGAAGGGGGAAGACCGGATCTAAGCTGGCTTTTTGAGTGAGAAAACAGAAACTCCATCCCAGAGGAGTGCCACAGCGAACCAGACTGCACTGCACCCAAATGCCGAAACAGTCAGGGAAAGGGCAGGGGGCACGAGTGTGTGGTCCTGCAACTGTCATGGGATGAGCAGCTCATGTAGGAGGCACGGTCATCCCAGGGAGCGGGGAGAGGAGCTCCTCAACGCTGCTGCTTCCTGGGGAGTTTGTCCCACTCCCTCTACCTGAGCTTGCTTTTGCCTGTTTCCTGGAGTGCATCGTGTCTCTACCTCCCTGGAAGGGGGAGGATTTGGAGAGGATGGAGAAAGGGCAGCCCTTCTTAGGGCTCCTTCCCCAGTCCTTCATGTGAAGGAGAAAACTGCTTGTGCCTCGTTCTGTCTGTTAGCTTTTTGGGTTTTATGAATTGATTTATAGCTGTGGCTGTTGATCCTAGTCTCACTTTTTGTACAATTCCTTTGGCATTTGAAACTCAGGAGAAAGCTCCTTAAGCAACCTTGTTGGTCCTCATCTACCTTAAAACCTTCCTTCGCACTGAGATCGTCTGATGGTTTTGTCAGTTGTGGCAGCTCCTCTGCACCCCTCTATTATTATTATTTTTTTCTCCCCTAGGAAAGCCTTAGATTTCCTTCCAAATGGATAGTAGGCTGATTGCATTTTTTTGGATCCAAGATTTTCTCAGTCTTCTGCAACTTGTGGTAGTGATTTATTCATCAATACAAAATGACACAATTAGAGAAAAAAAGGAAGAAATACAAGAAGTATACTTTGTGTTGGTTAATTTTATGCTCACAGATTGTGTCAGAAAGCTAGATTTGTTCCACATGAGAAAAATGTTTCAAAACAAACATTAAAAAAAATAGTTAATATCTTGTTTAAAACAAATACTTAATATTCCATTATTTCAAATAAAAAGGATTCCCTCTGAATTTATTCTTATATATATATATATACACACTTCAGAACCACCACATACATAGGTATTTGTAAGGTATGATCTATCACTATATTTTTATCCCTTTTTATTTTACTTTATGCTGCCATTTCATACAATTCTTCTTCATCTACTTTTCCTCAATACACTGTGAGATATTTTCTCACGATCTGACCAGTTAATAGCATAGCTATTATACTGGGATGCTGTTACACAAACGTATGGGAGAGGACAAGAAAGGCATGTGAGAGATTTTTGGTTGTATGTGGTTTTTCTGTAGTCCAGAAAGAGATGGAAGGCAGACTTCTTCAACAATTTTAGATAAAAATAAAAAAGGAAAGGAAGAGATTCAGTGTCACAGTCAAGACAGAGTTAAGGCTTTGCCAATAGTGGAGATCTGAACTATTCAGATATCTGTTGGAAAAAAAACAGAGGAGGGCACAGATGATCCAGCATGTTCTGGGAATGTTCGTGGTAACTTTTTGTTGTAGAGGCAGAGGAAGTTTATAGATAAGGGACAGTAACTCAGTCTGTTTGAAATTCAATTCAGCCAGAGGTCAGATGGCAGTGTGAGTTACAGGAGAGTACAAAACAATAGCATTCCAAATAAAGGAAGGAAGCCCCAAATTGATGTGAGGCAGACAGGTAGGAGGATGTCTTTGGAAGAAATTCCAAGGAGTATCTAAGGAACAAGCATACATATAAGAGACAAAATCCTCATTAAAAACAAGGTGGGTCTGCCAAGAACAAAACCTGCTTTAGCAGTTCAGTTTCTTCTTTTCCAGGATAACTGGCTTATTGTTAAAGAGGGAGCAGGAGTTGTGGTATATCTCAGATTTAGTAAGGGTTTTGAGGAGTGCCATAAGTAAGCTAGGGGAATGTGGTGCAGATGGTGGGAATGTAAGGTTGGTGCTCAGCTAGTTGGAAACGTATGGAGTAGTCAACAACGGATTTCTGCGAAACGGGATATTTCAAGGCAATGTTGCAAATTTAATTCCTGGAAATGGGTTTACTCTACCTAATCTAAAACTTTAGGTTAACAAAATTGGTGATGGACTAGGGAATAGCTTCATGAATTTATACTTCAAATTACAGTAAGAAAGGGTGGAAATACTTTGAAGATAAAGAGCAAAGGTCAAAGTGAGTCTGGTATGTTGGGGTGATGGTACAAAACGGATGAGACTAAACCCAAGAAACAAAATACTAGGGAAAAAGAAGTCGTGATATTTGGAGAAGTGATTAGTCAATAGCAGCTCTGCAAGGCATATGGAAAACAAAGGGAAACAGAAATTGAGTTAGTCAATAATGCAAAGCAGTTGCAAAAAAGACAATTTATATTGACATGTGCTAAGAGTTCTTTTTCAGAAAACATGAGAGGTATTTATTCTACTCTCTCCTTATTGGGAAGACCTTATCTGGCATTCAAACTTTATCAGGTTTTGGAATCACATTTTGAGAAAGATTCACATAAATTGGAGAGAATCCAAAACAGAGATCTAGGAAGAAGAGTTTTGAAAAATATTATTTATTTGGAACAAATTTAAGCACCCGAGTTTGTTTATATAAGGGAATACTGAGGGAATATAGATAACATGATAACAGACTTCCAAAATGGCAATTAAGATAGCACACGGTTGTTTTCCCTGTCGACTGGATTAGGACAAGCAGTAAGCGCTTCAGTTTTTCATGGGAAAATAAACATTTATGTACTGTAATGGGGAATTCTAGTTCCACATTAGGAAAAGCTCTTCAGCTGAAGCAAGTTTTTCTAGTTTAAGCACAGAAATAGAATATAATGGGGAGACTGTGAAATCTTTATGAGTTTCTTAAATATCCATCAGGATGTTGCAGACCTACCCGCCACACTTCAGGACAAAAGAACAGCTGTGACGACCTTGTGAAATCACCTCAAGCTACATCCCAGCTTTTTTCTCCAAAGTCCTGTGCAAGGGTTTGTGGAGTCTTTCCCTCTCCCAGCAGGCAGCAATGTACCTGTGTGTCAGTTTAACGTCAGGTCCTTCTGTAACAGGGTCCTGTCTGTAGTTCCAACAGCGTTATCAGTTTTTATGGACTACTCCAGAGGTAACCTTTTATCTGTGTGTGCTGGAGTTGACATTCTTTGTTACCCTGTTAATCCATTGTAGCTTGTCCTAGAGCATGCTGGAAACATTCCTTAAAAAAAAAAGGCTTATGTGAGTGAAACCCCGAGTCAGCCCGCAAGGGAGAGCTGAGTACCTTCCAGCAGCCCAAGCTTTCCCGTCAGTTCTGGTTAGGGACAGATAAGTGGTTTAACCTCTCCATGGAAATACCAGGTGTATTTTTGGTGAGGCTGTGTTTCATTGCTGAATGTTTGAACTCAGTATGGCATAAAATCTGAGACGTTTTCTTTGGAAGCCTTTTACAAATAGCAGTATGCAATGGAAATATCAGGTGTATTTTTGGTGAGTTTGAACTCAGTATGGCATAAAATCTGAGACGTTTTCTTTGGAAGCCTTTTACAAATAGCAGTATGCAAAATTAACCTTAGCACCTCTTCTGCATGCTGCCTGTCTGTGGCAGATTTTATATAAACATATATAACACATTTTATATAAACATATAAACCACATTTTATATAAACATACAATCAATTTTAGTTCAGGTTCACTGATCAAATAACAATATAGGTATATAATTAACATTGTGATTTCCTATTTCCAAAAGAGCCTTTATTTAACCTTACCTTTTTCATCTTTTTTTCTTTCTGTAGAAGTTTCCACCCTGTGTTATTTGTTTTAATCAGGGAAACACCGCAGTTTGTTTCCTTCACTGTTTGTTTTTGGGGTGATTTACACAATGGCTGTTTTGGCTGCAGGAATTTTGACGTCAGCAGCTAGTTAACGAACAGGTTAGGTTATTGACATGGACACTTCTATCGACCACACAGACTGTAAAAGTTGCTCAAGGCTTTTGTATCAAATTTGGTTTCTGATTGTCCTCTTGTCATTTTGTAACCAGTCACTTTTGTAACCAAGCACATTTGCATTTTCAATTACAAGTGCTGCAAATCCCCTGATATTACTTGAAAGAAATGAAAAAGAAAAAGCAATTAAAAATGGTTTAAAAAAATGGATCTGAAATTCATAGTTCAGAACTGTAAGGTGACAGACAGTGTGAAGTTTATTAATGGTTATAATGCCATAAGAAATATCTTTGATAATCAGATCACTGGAAAAACTTTCCCTAATAAAGCTAATTGTAAGGCAAGCTCATTTAATAACACTTTTTTTCTCTTTTTAAAAAATGTATTATGTTTAGTTGATTTATGGGACTTTTACAAGCCAAAGTTGAAAATCAGCTGGAAGAAACTCAACTTACATTCTAGGCATAAACACAATTACTTTGTGATAAGGAAGAAGAACGGTTCCTCCCCTTGCCCCCACCCTTCTGCAGAGGGTCAAGTGATAGAGGCTGACCTGTGGTTATAAATCTGCAGATGGTGGAAACCATGAGCTCCCACCGGCATGTTAAGATAAATGCTGTGTTTACAACTGGCCCATTAGACTGAAGGGCTGAAAGAAGCTGTTCTGGAAAAGCCCTGTAATGGGAAAACAGGAGACGGAGCCTGAAGGGAGAGCAAAACCTCCTCCTGTCCGCATACACTTTCCCTGCACATCCTTGCTGAACGTGCCATAAACGTACCAGCTGCAAGGAGATGGCTTGGCATCCAGCTGGGCTGGGTTACAGCAGGGCTGAAACGCCTCTAAGGATTAGTCAGAGGCTGGGTGAGCTTTGCAGTGATCAGCAGCTGAGTGTGGTGGGATGACGACCCCACCAGCAGCAGAGGAAAGAACAAGATGTGACAGTACCCAGCAGCTTTTGAGTCAGCAATGCAGATGGCTGTGGAGTGTGCTGGGGAAGATCCCAGAGGTTTCATCAAGTTTTCTCTTAAAGAAATAGAACTGTAACATAAGATATCACACAGAGAGATTGTTCAGTAGCAATCTGGCTGAAGACTAACTGTTCAGTGGGGATTTGGCCTGGGACTAATTGGCTCAAATCTGAATCACACTGAGATGAGCGCTCTTTCTTCATTTCTGACAGCTAGGGTGCATCCCTGCGTGCACACAGCTGCCCTTTCAGTTCATCCCTAGCCTGCTGATTGCTGTTGACCAAAATGTGCCTGTCATGCAAACGCTGCCCTACCCCATCCTGGCACAGCTCAGAAGCCTCTTGGGCTGTTTCTTTTCAGAAGCTGCCTTACTTTTGTAGGCGCTGAGATGGGGACATGCCACTTTGACAGCTTGGGTAGTTGTACCTAATTAAATACTCATGAGATGGTACTGTGCTAGATATGGCCAGGCAGAACAAAACCAGCTCTGTTGAGAAGCAAAAGAGGATTTAGTGTGGATGAAACAAAACGCTCTTAGTCGTATGATTTAGTTTTAGGTAGTGGGACTTAACGGGTCCCTGCCAACGTGAGATAGTCTATGATTCTAAAAGTTTAGAAACTTATGCCCAGAGCTGTGATTCTGGAAGGAGGCAATGCCTGGAGGAAGGGAAAACAGGTTGGCAGCAGCCTGATCAGAGTACGGATTTCTGGATTATGGATAGGTGTTCAATTAGCCCCCTATGGTTGTTATTTTTTTAGTATTGTCCTAGCTTCTATGACACTTCACTTCCGCCTCAGCACTCGGTGGGTACACGAGCTCAGTGGGTAATGTGAACCCAAAAGTGAAAGGGTTTTGTAAGACCCAGGTCAGGAAAGACATGCAGTGAGTAAGTGCTGAGAATTTTGGCTACCCAAAATGTCCTCAGCCTTTCCAATAACTTTAGTCAGAAGCAGATCAGGTCTGTAAGTAAAAGAAGCCGCGTAAAGACATGCCTGCTTCACTGGAGTGCATGGCACTTTCCTGTGTGAAGAGGAGCTGTGCAATGAGCCTGGCTTTCAAAAGCAAAGAAAAACGTGAAGATAATATTTGGGGGGGGGGGGAATTTTCCTAAAGGGTATTTGGTTGTGATATGTAACAGCTTTCTGAGAATTGTAGAGGAGCCTTGCAGATGCTTTTTCCAGTAAACCCATTTGTCCAAAACTCTTGCGCAAACGGCTCAGAACAAATAGGACTCATGCTCGAGAACAGCTTGCTGAAGCGGTTCTTGCATATCAGAGGTTTAAAGGTTTGTCTCAGCGATTAGCATATGCATTGAGCTACAGGGAAGCAAATCCTGCTCGCAGTCATTGGTATGACACGTGAGCAGATGTCACATTGAACCTGAATGGTTCAGTACAGTATTTAGAAATGAATGATACTCGAGGCATACAATAGGGTACAATCCTATTCCCACTCAAAATAAGGGCAAAGTGCCTGCTAACTTCAGGCTCTTATGTCACATGCAAATGCACAGTGAGATTTGCCCTGTTGGCAGATTATGAGTATGAATGGGTTATGTGACAATAAGATTGCAGAAAAGCAAGCCTTCACTTGATTTATGCTCCCATAAATGTTTGGCAACTTCCCACTTCTCCTTATCAGCCCTTGAAATATTTAACTGTTCAGTTCTTACTACATGAAGATTGTAGCTGCGCAAGAGAATGAAAGCTTTCTTCCTTAAGGGTAGGTGGTTGCTGCTCTAGGTAGACTTCACCTGCCATAGCATGGGCTTGTGTACTGCAAACCAGGGTTTTGGCTTTGCTGTGGCTCATTTAAGGTCCTGATCATTTATACTGGAAGGACCAGATCAGTACGTAGTACATTTTTTTCCTCTTCTGTGTGGGACTCTCAAATGAAATAAATGCTAAAAACACAGAAAGGACTTTTTGGTTTTAACAAGTTCTGCAAATGCAGAAGAAGCTGGCGTCAGTGCTTAAGCAGTTAGGATCATTTTTGGCTATTTATCTAGTGCAATGAATAAATATTGGTACAGTTGGGCTCAAGTTAAAGCTGTTCTGACTGCAAGTGTTTTTAAAATAAAAGACAGGAAATTACTTAATTAGGCAACTTTATAAAATAAAATGGCAAGTTTTCCTTCACTATGGGAGAGGCCAGTGTCACTGGAGAATAAGAGAGTTTTCTTGATTAAAATTTCGGTCACTGGAAAAAGTCACCAAATTATTAAAACATAAACTTCTTGAAAAGATGTATTAAATTTTGACCAAATTAATTTCCAGGAAGAACCTTTCCCTGAGATGTGGGAGAGCCTAAAGCAAGTGAAGCATGAGATTGAATCTCTCTCACCCCTGCAATTTTGTCTTTTCTTCAGGAGGTAGGATGTTCTTTAGGCTTCCTGGTGAAAAACTTGGGAAGATTTAATCTTCAACCCAATGTGCTAAGAAAAGAGATATCCAGCTCTTTGATATCTTCATTGAAAGGATGTTTTTTGTTTCCTCATGAATTCTTTGGATTTTGGACTGAGATTCCACAGGCATTTTTAACTAATTCAGATAATCCTCTGGTAATTGCTCTTCCAGTTCACATCCAAGTTCAAGGAATTATTGGATTGCCACAGAGCTTTTTGGATTTCCTCTCAGTCTGTACTGATAAGGCAATAGGAAAGAGCAATGTTTTCGCAACTCACTCACCCTCTTCAGTCTGAGAATTTATTCACAGTTTGCAATAGCTGGAACATCGCTGACACGGACCAAGAACAGCTTCAGCATGTCACAGTGTGAAACACTGATGCTTCTTGCAGCGTCAGACCTGGCACTTCCATGTGAGTCAGCTGCAGGATGAATGCAATTCACACCAGAATGGCTTAATTATCATGTTGATCCAGCTCCAGAATTGCCATGGGAATGCAATTTCCGTGATATTGCACGGTATCCCCCTTTTTTCTTCTGTCTAGCAAGAATTTCCTCCATCATCTGTAGAGTTGATGGTTGATCTCTACCTGAACCTGAGACAAGCTACAAAGTCCTACCACTTCTGGCCTGCAAACACCTTCTTTTCTTCCCAAATGATAGCACCAGACTCCTACAAGGGAGAGAAGAGACCGGCATTCTCTTTCCATGTGGTACTTCAGTCTACAATTTCATTTGAGTGCTGTTAAGTAAAAAATGATGGCATATCGCACCGCCTGACTTATACTGGCTCAGGTCACTGGTGCTGCTAACCTGCCGGGAGAGCTCTCAGGGGGATGCAACCATGATCTGTGCTGGAATCTGTGATGTTCAGCTTGCTTTCAAAAAGGCGAGGTGACAGACTTTGTGTGTGCTACAGAATTACTTAGGCTAGTCACACACATTAAAACATGTTGTAAGAGCTCTTTGAGAGCTATGTGAGGGTCTTATTGAATCTCACAGAACTGTCTGGTAAAATATGACCTTTAATCTTAGTGTGGAAAAATACAAAGCCTTCTTGTGCCTGTGGGCAAATGGTATTAGCTGTACCAACAGCTGTCTGTGCTGCTTTGGGAAAGGCACGTTGGTATCACTGTGAGTACTTCTCTGAAAGCATCAGCTCAGTGATCAGCTGGAGTCTGTCGGATTGGGCTATCTGGTATTGTTAGGAAAGGAATGGAGAACGGCACTGAAAAGGTGACGATTCAATGTAGGATTAGGTACAGTGAATAACGTTAGGTGGTTGCATCAAAGCAAGCACTCCAGCGTCTTGGAAAGAACGTACAGTTCTGTTCCTCACATCACCAATGAAATGCAGCACAGAGGGGGCTGTCACAGACGATCGCTGGTGTGGGGTGGCTTTGCTAGAAGGCTCTTCAGCTTGGAAATGCTGAGAGGATCCTCTAAGTCATGGAAGGTAATGGAAAAAGTCAACACAAAAGGATGTGTTCATTCTTTCTCACATAATCAGAGTGAAGGGTACCTAGAAAAATGGTTGAGTGGCAGCTTAAGAAAAAGCAACAGAGTGTTCCTTTTTAATTGCAGCGTGTGATTAGTGTTTAATGATTAATGTGCAAGTCATTTCCATGGGATGTTGTGGAAGCAAGAAAGATAAGTTTAAAAATGGGCTAGACAGAACTATGGAGGGAAAGTTAATTAGTAACTACTGAATACAGGCATGACCTTTTGCTGATGGAATGCCTGAAATGCTATTACTGGAAAATAGGAAAGAATAACAAATACAGACAAACTCTCATTAGACTTGTTCAGCTAATACTTTTACAAGTACCTGCAGCCGGCCATAGCTAAAGACAAGAGATTGTCTCAGGCAGGGGCTGCGTGTCCCCTAAATCTGGCCTTAGATGTCTGTTCTTCTGCCACAGAGGCTCTAGCAAGTGACAATTTTTAAATGCTTCAATTTTGTTAACCCATAAGCTACTATGCAAAACAAATGCAGGTCAGTGACTTCACTTTAATCAGTGACTGCTGGGAAAAAATTAAGATTAGCCTTATTAGAAAGAGATACAGAATCAGCATGAGATCGGATAACACCCAATATGTGAATATCAACATAAAGGAAAGGGGGAAGGCATTGTAGTAAAGATATGAAAAGCTTTCAAATCTACATAAAATATTAATGCCATAAACCAGACTCCTGCTCAGTTATTCAGTGGGCAAGTAAGAGAATGAGTTTAAAATGATGTAATGTGCTGCTTCCTGGCTATCATAACGTAACAAATTTTCTGCTGTCTCTGGGGTCCCTTAGAGACACGGCTGGCTTAGTTTCCTGTTTGGACTTCCTAAAGGATGCAAGCAGTAAATGATGCAGCATAATGAAGGGATTATCATCCAGAAGACAGTGCTGTTTCTTCTGCTTTGGCTCTTCCCCAAACACAGATATAAGTTTTAGGAGTCACAAAAGTGAGACAGCATGCTGCCTGTGTGCTTCAATATCTGGATTACACATTTGTTCATAGGGCATTTTAATCGTTACCAAATGAAAGGGCTTTTGCCATGGATTTGGTCATTATTTTAAAGGACCAGCCACAGCTCTGCATCCTTCACTAGAATTTAGACCTATCACACAAGAAATAAACAATGAAGTGAAGCTATCGATTCTCTTCTGCTTGTGATAAAATGATCTTTGCCTTAGGTAATATTAGTAAAACCTTTGACATTTTTGTAAGTGTTTCTAAGGTGGCAAGCTTTTATGATGTCCTGTGACTTCTGGTTAGGAGCTAAACCAGAGAGTTCTCCTCCACATCACAGACTTAGGATGAGATCTGCGAGCTGTAAACATAGATATACCACTGAATTTATATTCTCCCCTGTCATCTCATCACTGAAGGCATCATAACAGGCATATACAGCTAATTGGCTTGAATGAATATGCATGACTTGTGAATGGGGAAAGGCAGGCTAAATATAGTCTACCATACTGAGGTATGAATACCTGACAAATACACAGACAATGAGAATGATACCAGATATACCCCTGATATCTGCTGGGGTAAAACTGTCACCTCCAAGTAATGACAGCTGCTGACCAGGTCCTTTGCTAAGATCATCACTCCAAACATACACAGGGAACTTGTTAATGGGGTTTTTGTACATCTGCACAGTGAAAACCAAACAAGACATGAGTCAACTCTTCTTTCTAAAATTAGAAGCAGCACCCTAGTGAGCAAAAGATGCAAGAGACCCATGGTCTTTCACAGACATTGGACAGGCTGACCAATGTGTGTTACAGAAACCACGTTATGGGAAACATTTAATGTTAACTGCCCCATTTTAAACCCCAAGTGGCGCACCAGATAGCCCAGAACCGCAGGGCTGCAGGAGATCACATAGCTCACCTTTTGTCATCTCAGATGTACTCTCTGTTTGTTTTCCTTTAACTATAAACACATTACGACATTTAAATTGTCATTGCAGCGTAACCTTGCAGCTGAGCTATTAAAATGCATGTAACAATCCCATGATGCTTCTTATACGAGTTCAAACTCACAAGTAATTAAAACTTTATATTCTGGTTCCCAGTCCCCATCAAGTTATCCCCAGTAAGGGTGAAAGTGTGAACTACTTCAGGTAGTATCATAAGCACAATTTGGCCAACTACCTGAACTCAACTAGCTAACCTTTTCAGGCTCTCTCTGCTTAAAGGAGGCACATGCTATGTCACTCCCTTTGATGTTGGATTTCTAGGTATTTGTATTATGAATCTGAATAAAGTAAGAGTATCACTTCAGCCCTCAAAGTGAGGTTTATTTTTCATAGAAAACAAAAGAGGGGGGGTCCTTACAATGTACTGGGGTACCTCCCTGATATGAGTTCAAAGCATGGCTGAGGCTTGCAGCTGGACCACAGGGACCAACTCAGCTCCCAGGTGCTAAATCCTCAGGACTAGAGGCAATAAGCCATAGGGGTTGTCACACAACCAATGTTAAACACTAACGGGAGGCAGGGGGGAAGCAAAAGTGGTTGGAAGCTAGGTTTAAAATAATTTTCACAAACTGTGGGCTTCTCCAGAAGAGTCAGTCCACGTTGCTCAGAAAACTTTAAATGCTTATAATGTGCTCTCAGTTGTCAGGTTGCGCAAAAGAGTTTCTGTTCCAACAAACCCTTCTTTTTTTTTTTTCTTTCTGTGGCTTATGTGGTCCCATTACTGTAATATATTTACCTTATAAAACTATACATTATAAAAGCTATGTGCAGAAAGAAATACTGCCATCCCCACAGGAATACACAGCACAGAATGATGGTAGTGTTTGAGAGCCACCTCATGGGGTTTCCAGTTCCATTTTCCATTCCACTTTGGGGGGAGTTATGATCACTTTATCTCTTGAAAGTCCAAAAATAACCTGTACAATCTCTCACTTGTATTGCTTTTTTGACCTACTTGGTTAACCAAAATTCAGCATCCTGTGGGTTGCCTATATCTGGAAGAGAGATTGATGATGGACTCAGATATCTTTGATTCACTCCTGTTTGTTCATGTTTTTCAAATAAAAGTCTTATTTCCTGACCACAGACTGCTTTGTGTAGGAAACTGTTCTTACTCACAGCTCCAAAACCTCTTTCAGTGAGTTTTATTAGCTGGTTTATTAGATATGTATCTGCTATATAACATCTTAAAAATTAGCTGAAGTTTGATGGTCATTGTGTTTGAACAGTTTGCAGTAAAGCAGAGCTTTAGACTGGTAACTGATCACTACTTTGACCCAATGGGGTCACAGAAAATTGCATCAGAACAGGAAAGCATCTTTTGCAACTCTGTGAAATGAGACAGGCCAACAACGTGGAACAGCAGTGCAAAAGCACAGGTTGTCATCTAGTAGTATTTTGTTAAAAGCAGAAAACTAGAATGCCTTCAGCACTGGAACTGTTGTCAGAGTAACGAGGAATTGGCTGCAGAACAGAGGAGACGCAGAATAAATGGTCCGCCTTAACCCAGTAGGATTTGGCATTGTTAAGAGCTACAGGCATTTCCTGCAAGTGACGGAGAGGGTATCTATTGTAGGAACCGATGCCTCTAGGCAGCACTGTTGACCTGACTTACTATCTTCTGGTTTTATAGAGCTGGCAGGGAGATATACGAGAAGGGAAAATGAGTCTACCTGTTTGTCTAAGAAACTCTGTACAGAGGCCCGCAGACATCGAACATTCCTACGGCTGACAGCTGACCTTTCCGGACAGACATTGTCTTCAACTTGTTACTTGCGTAGATTCTGTAGTTGTTTCTCAACAGTCTGAGCTCCACGAGGTATTCTGACATATTTTATGCCTTGCTGCTTGTGTGACAGTTTCTACACGCTATGTGGCATATGACGACCGTACAGTTGAAGCATGACTACAGCATTTGCTACATTTTCCTGCAGAGCTCTTCTGAGAGTCTACCTCTTTGTCCCAGCTCTCTTTTCTGAAGAAGAGACATAACATAGGACGCAGAACTGTAGGACTGCAGAAAGTAGTCTTCTGTGCTCCAGCTCTGCCACAAATGGGTAAAACACAAGAGCTGCAAGAAGGGATGAGGTTGAGTCCCAGTGTCTGCCATTCAGTAGGGCTTCCAGGCTTGGGGTGGACAGCTGGCAGGGCTCAGAGATGTTGTGAGCACAGGGACATTCAGCAGACATCATTTGGGAGCACAGAGCGACAACAGAATGTGGGAGGGACAATATGATGCTCTTGCAAGTGTATATATCCTGCTGGAACTGGAGGCAGAAGGAAAGAGAGCCCTTAAGGACTGCTAAGCACACAGCGCTCCCACCATGTTGGCTGTGAATATATTTTCCTGTGCAGTTCATACGCTGCAGAACCAAGATTGTGAAATAGGATGGAAGAGCTCCAAGGATGAATAATCAAGCACATGCTGCCAACAGGAAGCTCCAAATCTGAACCCTGAACAACATCTGGGGGAGGGGGAGACTAAAACTGTGAGTTTTTAGCTAGGAGGATAGAAAAAACATTCAAGAGTCAACTTTAAAAAGGAAAGAAGCTGAACATAGCATAAAAACCATTCTCCTTCACTCTCTTCTTCAGTGGAAGCTTCTGTAAGCAAAACCCATGTGTGCAGGCTCTAGGAAATTCGTGGGCATGGAAGAGCAGCAAGGGCCTCTTTTTGCTGGATCATGCTCCAGTGTTTTCACAAGAAAAACCCTGAAACTTTGTATGAAGTCAGAAGAGATCAGATGAAGTACTAAATGTACTTAAGATATGAAAGAAAATAAATGACAGGGAGTGTTGCAAAAGGAAAAGCGTAGCACCCCGCAAAATTCTCTGCTGATTTTCAATTTTTTTTTTTTTCTGGAGTTTTGTTAGTTCCTCAGTTCACCTGGTTTCACAGTGTGGGGGCAGAGATGCAAGCCCTGAAGGTCCTGAAGTGACTGTGTGCTCTATACTTCCCCTTCTTGAGGTCACTGTTTTCTTCCAAATGCCAGAAGGCTGCCTGCCTGCCCCTGCTCTTTCAGAACCTCTCTCCACCCTGTGTAGTCAAAGGGACCCTAGTCATCACCTTGAGCTATTTTTAACCTTCAGCAAGGAAACTCCTAAATAAGTTTGAAACACAGTGACACAGGAAATGGAATAAATGGGGCAGATTAAAAAGAAAAGTGCTTAAAATGATCTGATGGGTTTTTTTCCTGTAAATCTTTCTTAGGCTGTATTTCAATATACAGATCAATATGTAAACTAAATATTAAAGCCTGTATTATTGCTGTAGTTTCTGTTTATGTATTATAAGCTTTTGTTAAAAATACATCTGATTAGAGAGAGACAGTTTACTTTGCCATGCTCAAATCAACTGATGGACTGGAACTCAGAGTCTTTGAAAGATGCTGAAATAGTTTTGGTTTTGGGAAAACGACATTTCTGGCTCAGCCTGTAAAGAGTTAGACAGAACTACCTGTGCTTAACGCAGGGGAGTTTGGCTGTGGCTATAGGTAGCTGAAAGCTCTTGGGAATGCACTGGCCTCAGAGGATGTGCCAGCATCATTCCTACGTATTATAAGCACTTCGAACTCAGCCTGAGCTCAGGCTGTGTAGAAATATTGCACATGTTTATGGAGGGTACCTGGGATGCCTGAAGCCTTTCCAAAAGGACTTTTCTAGCCAAGAAAGGTCACAAGCCATCCTTTTTCTCTGATTTTAAAATGAAGGCAGATGGAAACTATACACTCTGCATTCTGGGAGGCTTGAGCACTGCTCACACCTGACATTTCCTCTTGGCAATACCAGCAATTCAACTTTAAACCTTCTTGCATGACATTCATATTATCTTCCTTTCTAAAATTAAGATAAAGTTGTTTTTAGTTGAATACTCAATAAACCTTCGCAGTAGTTCACTGCAGGCAAAGAACTGGAAGTGAAGTCAGATTTCAAATATGGTGTATCACATAAATCTCAATTAAAAGAGTGAAAAGCAAAACCAATGTAAAAATATAGAAAAAACTATCAAGTTAGTGAATAAGCCATTTTACAAGAATTAGATTCTGATTTTGATTAGCAGGATATTGATCATTCAAAGATTTTTTATTTTTAAAAAGCTTATTGTGCTGAATGTCTTCCAATTGTTAGACTCAACAAGAAAACTAAGTGAATGGTTCACAAGCTTGTCTTGCATATGCAAAAATGCATATTATAATTTATAATTTGTTCATTTATTCTGTAATTTGTATTAGCTCTGTGCTAATGGAGCTTTCTTTTCAAAATACAGAAATAAATTTAAAAAGAAGAAAAAATTCGTAGCTATGTAGAGGCATGCAATAAAATACAGATGTTATTTCAGAGGAGACGATGCTATCACTTACACAATAGAGTCCCATGGCTCACAAGGTTAATGTATAGGATTTCATTATTACCTCTGTAGGTGTTTTAATCAGTGAAGTAAAAAAAAGATGACCATAAATTATTTAATATTTCCAACTTTCATTTCCAGACTATTACTCCATTAAGATCATTCCAAGTTCTCCAACTTTCAGTAACTCCAGCCAGACAAGTGACGCATTTCAGATAGCCATTTCAGCATCTAAATGGGGAAATCAAGGTCAGTCAAGGCACAATCTTCTGAGTGTCTCTGTAACAGATCTGGACTTCTTATTTCTGCTCTAGGTACACGGCATCTCACTCAAATATGAGACTAGTGTACTCTCTGGCTGTGGAAGCAGACCAGGAATGATGGGATTTCTTCCATCTGTTGGGAAAGGGATTTATTGGTTTGGCTTTGGGCTTTGGGGGTTGTTTTTTTTTTTTTTTCCTCCATGATTTTCATGAGGAAGAAATCGGCTTACCTGGGAATTAGATTATGTCACATGCTGACTAAAAGTATCTGGTGTATTGCTCAGAATCAAATTGATAATGATAATGAAGGAGCACAAACACATCTTTTTCATGCTCTGTGTGTTCTTGTTTAAGATGTATGAAAGTCTTGGCAGGGGATGAGCAGGACGCCGGGAGTTTTATCACTTCCTGACATTTTTCATATTAAGCCAAATTACTCCTTTCCCACTCCATTTTTAAACGGGCTGCAACGTTTAACCTGACTCCTGGTTCCTTACCAGCTGGCAAGAAATGCACAGGAGTTATTATTTTGATTTGCGTTGCTCACTGCATTTTCCTGTTTGTTACTTTCTCTACTGGTGCAACCCAGAGGGGAATTGCTGTTCGGAGCAATAAGGGCACGGCCATAGCTTCAGCTGCTATGGCTTATCAGACTCTAAAAGTCCTTTGGACATGCATCAACAAACTTCAAAAAGAAAAGCAGAAATACCTTAAAAATTCAGTACAGGCCTATTGTTCTTTTTCATTCTGTTGTGTATGGAAGAATTTCAGGTAAAAGTCTTTGTTCAAAAGGTTATCTGATGGTGTTCAAAAAATCCCTTTTGAGATAGGAAGCCTACATATGTTCTCATGAATGAAAGTGCTTCATGGCAAGAGGCACAAGTACTGTTCTACGACCGTCTATTTTGCCTGCGCACTCCCTGACACACTTGGGGCTTGTGTCAGCTAGCACGCTCCTAGGAAATACCTGCAGTGGTACAGGGAATAGCCCAGGCTAGGGACTTTTTCCAGTCAGAAGTGAAGTTGAGGACACCTTTTGGAGTTTAGTTTAGCTACCTACAGGGACCTCAGACAACCTGTTCTCTGGACCATCCGTTTATTTGTCTTGAGATAACTGGAGATAGTGCTGAGATAACTGGATCTCTCAAATTTACAGGACAACATAGTCTGTAAATTAAACTTTATTTTATGAGCATTAGGAAAGAAAAGAAACAAACCCAACAAACAAGCCTCATTACCATTTATGCAGACTAGTCTACCATATGAATTCACTAATTCATCACTTAATTCATGATGTTTCTAACTCACAAGTTGTCTGATTTATGACTCACAATTTGTAACTCGTGCCCCTATCAGCAGAACAGTTTCATAGCCAATGGTGAAAGTGCTCATCCTTCCTCTGTCACATTGTGGACATCTCCTGTGTCACACGAGGGGAAGCACGAAGGCCTCAGCAGTCCAACTATGTTGGATTCACTTCAAAAGCTGTTTTGGGGGTAAGCTGATGTATTTATATTTTTCAGACTGGAATTTTGGTCTACAGTGTCCTCGAGTTACTGGATTCTGAATAAACTGCCAGACAGTCAATATGCAAGGATGATGGCTGCAGGGGACAGCAAGCTGCAGGTGACAGTGGCTGCATAATGACCTTTAGCCCTTCCTGGCCATCATGTCCTGCCTACATGTTGCCCTCACTTTGACCTAGTGGCACTGTTCCCAGGATACATTAGGCCTTTGCATGAGCTGTGTGTTAGCCAAAAATCTGAGCAGGAGTTCAGTTAACAGTCACAGGGTTGCAGGTCTATAGAGTAGTTTTCAATTTTGTTGGGAAAGCTGTATTTTCTTATGGCAGAAAAGATAAAGGGGCAGGGCGAGAACATGGCAAAAGAGAAGAAATGCAGCATTGAAGCCTGCAATACAATGCTCCTTCAGTTGGAAAAAAGCTGCAACCCCCAAGTAGGGATGGAGAAAAGTTTTTGCATCTGGAAAGAATTTGTTCTGTGTGCTACATGGCTAACGTAAAGACACCCCCAAACTCCAAACCATTAATTACACCAGCATCAGCCTGGAGCAACATAAAGTGCAATCTGTACAGTAAGTTCATCCTTTGTAGCAGTCAGCAAGGATCTGATGACATTATGAGACAGTTTAGGTGAGGTCAACTTTGCCGGTGTTGGGCTATGAAGGCACAGCAGACATTTTTCTCAGCTTCTTAGGGTGTGTATACACATACCTACTCAGAAGTGCAAATGTTCTCACCAATTAGATCTGGTATTTTGCAGGCGGCCTCTGTTTCTCTCACAAGTCTGAGGCAGGTTATGGGGAAGGGCAAACTGATGATGCATGCCCCAGCGGAGGCAGCGGCACTGAGGAGCAAAGGTGTGCCTAGGAGTACCACTCAGCTGGCAATTTGGGGTCCTGGATGTGGAGCATGGGTGGACAAGGACCACTGAGCCGCTTTCCCAATTCTGAAGCTGTAAGAGGACTGAAGAGATAGTTGTTAGGGATGTGAATGTTTTGAGAATTTGGGAAATATTTAGGCATACTGTCAATTTTTTTAGGCAGCTAGGGAACTGCTGCAAGGGAAATGCTATTGTTCAAATCTAAAAATAAGGAGAACTTGAAAACAGAGGAAAACGGTTTGGCAGCAACTTCTCTATTTCCCTGCCACACGTGAAACAAGGAGATAAAACAGGAATCTCTTGCACATCCCTTCATTGTTACATATTTTTCCAATTGCCTGGAAGTGAGGGAGAGCAGCATTGAGACGTAGAGCCAACACCATCTCAAGAAACTTCAAAACAATATTAGCTGCTCATAATTTGGTACACTCATACCATGAAAATGACAATTTCCAACTTCTAAGGGATTTATAAGTATTTCTGAATTGTAAGTTATGCATGTGTTAAAATCTAAGGCATGAAAGAGAGAGGAAAAGAATAAGGTGAGGAAGAAAAGGGATGCATAAGGGATAGGAAGATGCCAGACACTTCAGGCACACATTTCAACATTTAGCCAAAGCCAGTTGAGTACTTGTAATGTCACAGCAGGAGTTAAGTAGTACTTTTTGTAGCCTGGACACAATCCTTCCCTATTGAACAGCTGGATTTTATATTGTGCAAAAATTATCTCATTTAATTACCTAGAAGTATTGTCTAATGTGGTTTGCTGTAATTCCAGAAGAAATTTCTAGATTAAAATGACCATCATAGTTTATGTTTTAATTATGGAATCTTTTGGAGAAGACTTCTGGTCTCCTCCTAAGACTAAGTGATTCCACCCTTCACAGCTATTTCTTGTAAAATTAAAGTAAGAAAACTTTTGTATTTGAAATTGGCTCAACTGTTTATTCAAGACTGACCTATTTAAAATGTACAAAGAGTCTGATCTGTAAGTCAAAGGACTTCACAAATTGTTTCACCTAATGGAAGCATAGTCTACTATCTTTCGTAAAGACTTTGTGAAGTAAGCACTTATTCAAGAATGCTGGTTTGCTTAGCACTGTGTAAAAAAATCATGCCCCCACAAGCCATCTTCAATAGAAGACACAATCAAGCATCAAAGGTGGAACAGCTATGTCATTAAAATTTGTCAAATACAGATTATATTTAAGACAGTGATTTACAGAAGTATAATCACCGCTTCCTAACTCAGGTCAATTTCCATCACTAATTGGGTAGCCAACCACAAAGGCACATGCTTCACTTCCCCTTCAAGCTTGTCCTTTGGTGGCTTCTCATAAAGTTACAGCTTGTGTTCTTTATGGCAATACTTTGAAACACTACAGAACATTGATGTTCTTTTTTGACTTTCTTGCCTTTCTTTAGGCTCTTTCTTGTTTCTGTCTATTCTTTCTTATTTCTCTTCTGTGTTTTATTTTGCTCTTGGATCAAGCTACACACACACGGCATTTCTCCACTAGCATCGTCAATTATTTACTCGTTCAAATACTTCTTTTCCCCTTTTTTACATCACGTTTGTCTTCCCATTCGCCTTCTGTAATTTGTTTAATGCAGCCCCACTTTTTTTTTGTCATTATGAAAAATTAGGAGCTTTGAAACTGAAATATCATTAAATATTCAGGGTTGATAGCTCATTTATGAAATATGTTTGAGAAA
This sequence comes from Eurypyga helias, assembly GCF_000690775.1. Classification (NCBI taxonomy): domain Eukaryota; kingdom Metazoa; phylum Chordata; class Aves; order Eurypygiformes; family Eurypygidae; genus Eurypyga; species Eurypyga helias. The sequence goes on from NW_010273954.1 coordinate 26,007, forward strand.
TACAGTGAGATGATGTCAAGTGTTAAATGCCAAATTTCTGCTTTTATAGAAAATGGAAAATTCCAAAATACAGTGTTCAGGAGAATCTTCAGAGGTTTAGAATCATAGAATCATTTAGCTTGGAAGGGACCTTAAAGACCATCCAGTTCCAACACCCCTGCCATGAGCAGGGACACCTTCCACTAGACCAGGTTGCTCAAAGCCTCATCCAGCCTGGCCTTGAAGACATCCAGGGATGGGGCATCCACAGCTTCTCTGGGCAACCTGTTCCAGTGTCTCACCACCCTCTCACTGACAGTTCTCTGAAGGAATCAGCTAATATGCAGTAGAAACCAGAAGACCCAGCTAAATGGATTGAGAATAAGACAGAAAGCACCATTTTGCCAATATGTAAAACCTTGGGGCACCTGTGCAGATTATTGTTTGAACAATTGAATATCATATGGTACCCTTACATCAAGATACAGGTACACTACACAAAATTATGATTAAGGAGATGATGCAGCTGTCCCATGAAGGAAGAAAAAAGGCTGAAACATTCCAGTTTACAGAGAAGGTGGGGGAGAAATAAAATATTGGGACTTACAAAATTTTGGAGGCAATGAGTAAGATGAACGTAGAACTTTTGTTCACCAAATTTTATGGTACTAAGATTAGATGATTGTCATTGCAACTGGCACTTGCTTAAAAAAGCCCTCAGTACTTTGCACACTCAGTACCAAAATGATTGCTACAGGTAGTTATGGAGGCAGACAGTATCAGCAGGTTCAAAAAATGAATTGAACTAATCATCTAGAGTGTCCTGGGGAAACACATTAACATTCCCTGTAATTCCTTAGTGGCATTGCCCCCTTGCCTGATTTATCCCCGATGGCTGGTTCTGCCTGCTGGACTCTCCTGTGGGTAATGGTCAGGATCCCCTCAGATGTTTTGAGGAGGCCTCTCCCATCAGAGAGGGCCTGGGGCTGTAATTCATGCTTGCCCCACAGAGGGGATTGCACTGCCTGCCAGGGTCTGGGCCAGTGGTCTCAGCTTAGGGGTCCTGGGTGGCAAGACCTGAAGAGGAAAGGTCAAGGGAGGAAGATCCCTGTTCTTGTGAACAGCTTTTTCTACCTTTAGGGTGTCCCTTGTAGTCTCCTCCCCAGAGACCCTGCTTCCCCACCACAGGCAGTTTCAGCTGAGTTGACCTGCTCATGCTGACCCCATTACCCGGATACTGCTGCAGTGCAAGGGGACACCTGGGTGTGAAGGGCCACTGGAGTGGTGCATCTGGGGCCTTCTTTTGGCATCCCTCCTTGCAGCATCAACAGAGAAACCCAGAGGTGCCATGAAGCCCAGCAGAGGAAGGTGGGCAGCGGTGGTAGCACCCTACCCATAGGCAGCTCCCCATTTGCCATGGTGCTGGGAGTGGGGTGATCCCAGGAAGAGGGGAAACATATATGCCCTTTTTCCAAATGCATAACAGGAAGAAGGGAAAAGATGGGTAAGACAGGGGGAAGCAATTGCCAACAGTTCCCAGCAATCCTGGATGTGAGGTTATATGAGAGGAACGGACTGTAGGTAGCGGCCAGATTTGCATGATGTCCCTTAATAACATGTCCAACAGCCATTGCTGGAGGCAGAGTGCTGGGCCACATGGGACACTTTGGTATGGTCTAGCTAGGCATCATTTTCATTCTCAGAACATTATCAAGATTAATATCATCAAGATTGCAAAATGAATGATTCAAAATTATTTGTTGCTTCTGCAGTCATAATATTTTTTTTCTTTTACATGTGTTACAATTATTTAGTCACATACTATTGTACCTTCTAGGAAGTCTTTGTCTCCATTGGCAAGAAAGAACGTGCTGTCTTTTTTAATGGTCATGTAGTCACAACATTTTTTTTTTCTCCCTGGTAATTCAGTGAGCATCCCCATCCCTTATTTCTTGTCTTCTTGTCCAGCTCAGAAAGTATTTGTTTCTATATGAATCTCTTCTTGGTGCTCACCAGGTTGGGTTTTCTTCCAGCACTGACTTTGCAATCAAGTTCTTCCAACATAGTGAGTTCACGCTATAAATTCAGTCAGGACGAGACTGTGCGCTGAATGCAAATTTTGCTCTTTATAGCTGCTGACAACACTGACAAAGAAAAGAAGGGCATACCATAAATCTGTCAGTAAAACCTGTGTAGTTCAGGTATCCTAGTATCAAGAGACATTATCAACTAAGCAATAAAAACTAGAAAAGGCCAAGCAAAAGTCAGATGCATGAAAGTCAGGGAGTACAGGTGTTTTCCATCCCTTCAGAATGGGGGATGTTTGAGAAATATTACTTTAGGAATGAAAAGAAGCAACTGCCCATGGGTCCTGGCTGCTAGTCCTCTCATGGGTTACATTCATATTGCATATGTGGAACCAGAGTTGAGCATAAACATGAACTAATTTGTGTCTATTTTAGGCAACTGAGGAATTGGCATCCCGAGTGGCCCAGACTGCCAAATATTATCAACTATCTGAAAATGTGGAACAAAAAATATTGATAAAATTAAATCACCTCTTCAATAGAAAACAAGCTTGCAACATCTGCAAGTGTTGGTGGTATTTTTATTCTTTGTGACTCTTACAGTTCTTCCTTCATTGAGTGTTACAGGGAGAAGCAGGAAGCCTGGCAAACCACAGAAGTACAAGCAGAGTGTGCTGGCACCTTTTGAGTAATGTTCCAGTTGCTGTAGTGCTGCACTGATTGCTACTATGCCCTATATTTGATGTAGTAGACGTTACTGCCTTTGTGCACTCCACTTGTGGCTGAAAAAACTCTTGAATGAGAAGTTCAAAGAGTGTTCTAGTGACCTCCATGCAAAATTACCTCTACAGTGATGACCTGTTTTCCCTCTAGTCTGTTTTTTTTTTCCTAGGTTTTCAAAAAATATTTGTAATCCATAAAACAGTGTTTCTAGTCTAATCAATCTATTAGTGAACAAAACTAGTGACCACTTTGACACTGCAACAAGTGTAGGTTCCCAAAAGTGCTGCAGGAGGTTCCTTCAGCTACTTAACATATGAGGGTGAAACAACTGGTTTTTAAGCAACAGAACTGCTATCTAGCTTACGTCATAGCATATTTTCTATAAACATATGGAAAACCCCATCAGTCTTTCATTTGCAACTGATTTGTAAATAGACAGTGTTTCGGCCAGTTTTATTTCAAGCTGTTATGATTGGTTGGCATAAGACTTCAGAAAGGGAGTTACAATAGGAATAGTAATTACTAGGTAGCATCTTGGATGGGGTTCACAGAAACTCCGTAAGTTTCTCAGTGAGCTCTTTTTTCATATTGTTAAAATTACCACTTTAGACAGAGATTTTCTATGCTTCATAGTCATCTAAATTAGTTTTTAAAAAAGGAAAGCCACCCACATCCATTCAGAAATTTCTAAAATGAGGTTAAAGAAGAAAAACACTGTGTCTACAGGCTTAAAACCTGGAACAGAAACACAGTCTTCCTCAGGGATGTGTCGCTTGCATTTCTGTGAAGTGCTATGTGGATTTGGCCAATTTATAAATCATTGCATATTTCATCTCACACATGCTCATATTTGCTAACAATTACCAGCTAAGGCCTTTGAATATTTTCCTTTTATCTGATTTCTATCTATGCTCTGGGAGCTTGGTTTCTGTGCCATGACAGAGGAAGTGCTATGTTACTGCAACATCCTCTTCATAAGTCATTGATGCCATCCCTTTCCAGAAAACCTAGAAAATTCTGGGTCCTAACTGCTGTAGATACCAGTGGAAGGAAGGTGAGGAGGCAGCCTGCAACTGCTCTGTCCAAGGCCAGATGGGTCCAGAGGCTACTTTCTCCCACATCCTAGGGTGCCTCTGAAAGCCACACTGAACAGCAGCTCCTTCAGAGCAGTCTATCATGGCCACTCTGCTTTGCTTGTGCTTTTTCTTTTCCCTTCTCTACTACGGCTTTCCTAATAGTTGTATCTCTGAGGTTAATGGCTGTGTGTACCATGCTCCTTCTCCTCCCCGCCAGCTGTCTTTCAGCATTGATAAGCAACCTCACCCAGTCGGCATAAAAGTGTGGCAGATCTGTAATGTTTTCAGTAAACTGAAACATGTCCTTGAAAAGTTGCTCTTGAAGAAAGCAAAACAAACTTGGAGAAGTTTCTGCTAGGTGAAAGAACAAGGAGAAATACCAGTTTTATAACTTGCTGGACCGGTGTGCTTAACTTTCTAAAAACGGCGACAAGGTCTGTTCTACAATGAGATCTGTTGGAGACAGCTTATCTAACATACAGAATTGGCTTCTTTCATTTAGTTCTGTCCTTTCTCTTGCAGACCTTTATATCCTTTACCTTACTTGCTCCTTGTCCCAAGTACATCATCTGAAACCATTCCCTGCAACGCTGTGGAGCAACCCAGCCCAAACACCACAAAAAATGAAGGGCAGGGAAATAAGCAAAGGTCTTACTGTTGAGTCATGTGAACAAAAATTGTTATTTCCATCTTGCCTGCATGTAATGTGAATTTCCAACCTTGGCATGTCCTGTTTAAGAAAAAAAAACAAACAACAACATCAGTGCTGTGGCCTGGCTCCTCTTCACTTCTGAAGAGCAGGAGACTGAAATTGGGAGGACTTGAAGCTTGCTCATCACCTGCTGGCGTAAGGGAGGCCAGGAGTGTTCAGAACTCAGAACTGTTTACTTCAGGGATGGAAGAGATGCTGCCTCCCATGGTATCACCTTCTCAGCTCTCCAAAGAGTGTCCAGAGACCTGGACAGGCCAGAAGGAGTCTGTGGGGGAACCAGTCATTACAATAAATTAACCTTTTTCATGCATCCTGAATGAGCTTTAAAAAAGCACAGCTGCTTTGTCTGTTTTAATTCACTCTCAATTCCCATACTTAGCACTCATGAGAGGTTTATATTACCAGTTTAATAGTTTATGCTGCCATCAGCTCAAACTACCGGTGTGATGCCAGTTAAATGGTAGCCCCTAATCCAGATTTTCTGCCTCATCTTGTATCAGACATTCTGGTCATCCACTTTGTTCAAGCCAACACCCTCTCAGGCAGTGATTTTACACCAGCTTTAGGGAACACCCCAAAGGAGAAAGCCCTGAAGTGGCTTGCAAACATTCTCTTCTGTTGCTCTCTTCAACTGGTTGTATTGCTCAGTCTCACAGGCCTGGACCTTCCTCATCTCCATGTGGTTGCTTTGAGCTGGAGAAACATCAAGGCTGCGCTGAGCAATGGTGAATGGGGTGGCTCTGAGTTCACTATTGAGTCTTGCAAAAAGGGCTAAATCAGCAAAAGTTGATTTCATAATAGCAGTAAAAAACAGCAATTATTGTTGGATGAAAGAAAGCAACCAGTTTGACTGGAGGTTATGAGATTACATCCTGCCTCAAGCATTCTTTGCAAAAGGAAAGCCGAAAAACCTTCGAACAAATCCACACCAATGACGATCTCCTTTAAGCTGCTTTGCATCCTGTCAATAAGCCCAGGCACCCTCAAACAATATGTGCTCCCACTCCGTCCTCCTGCTTATTTAACAGGTTTTGATACTTCATGCAGGTGTCATGTAGCACCCCAGATCCAGAGCGCTCAGGTAAAGTGAACAAGAGTAACGAAGCTCAGTGACATGTTCCTCACTCTCCAGCTACCCTCGCTTGTAAGACAGCGGTTAACCTCTGAGTCAAAGCTGTGGCTGCTGTTCATACTGCTCCACCCCCTGCCACAGCAGCCCGATGACATTTGAGTGACAAATATGAATTAGTATTCCAGTTCAAACATTTGTCACAAACTTGTTCTTAAAAGCCTTACTTGCTCTTTCACAGGGGATCATGAGGAAGTGGTGTATTTTGTAATGATATTTCATTTCACTTTTAATTTTTCTTCATGATGTGGCCCCAGAAATCTGGCCCATCCTCCTTTCTGCCACTCCTTTCTCCCTGCTGATACAACTCTCTTCTTGCTATTCACTCAGCACCATAACACCATCTTTTTCAAAAGGCTGTCTCTGACTGTCCTTGCAGGTCCTGCCCTAATTTTCCTCTTCTTTTATACAAATTTGGCTGATCTGATAAGCTTCAAAGGTCTAAGACAAAGGATAATACAGTAATACTTCCTATAGAATTAAAATTATCAAAACATAAACAGATTTATTCCAGAACAGGAGGCTTGGAACAAACTGCATGGTCTCTTTTGGAGACCATAGAGTCCTCATGTATTGTTATTGCCGTCTTTGTCCTCCCATACAAAAATTTCTTGGTAAAATCCTTTAATTCTATGTGTATTCCATGCTCTTTTGGGCAAAGGTGTACATCACAGCTGTTTGTTCATTGTTTTTCATAATGGGACAAGACATGACTGGGATGAAATATTATAAAAATGATGATCATAAATAACACATACAATGGTAAAGCTCTGTTAAAAAGGCAAGGGGTACTAGAAGCAGAAAGCTGTACCGGTAAGGAGACTCTGGCACTTGAGTCTCTGTTACTTTCCACAGCATTGACTTAAGCTCCACACTTTGCAGCTGAAAGGTCTGGGTGTTTCAGAGGAAGCTGTTTCCTCTGGAAGAATGCTGGGAGGCAGGAAAATTGGCAACAGACTTCTTACATTCGCACCCTCTCCTCTGCCTGACAGATCATGATAAAAGCTTCAGCTGCAGTACAGGCAAGTCAAATTATTTGAAAGATTTTCACCTGTTGTCACTATGCATGACTTGAACACAGGATGCATTTGAGATATGTGTTCTCTTTTGTTTCTAAAGCTTGTAAATCTGGTACTTAATTTCTCTATGAGAGGCTACCAAGCCTTGTACAGTCCACTGACTATTACCCACTGTTGTTATTTCACATGGGCACCACTGATCCAGCCAGGAGCAGTCTGAGGACTATCAAGAAAGATTACAGAGCCTTGGGAGTGGTGGTACAGGGCTCTGGAGTGCAGGGTAGGTTTTTTTCATCCATCCTCACAATCAAATGGAAGGGGTTTGAAAGGGCCTGTCCAACCTGGTGAATCAACAAATGGTTACAGGACTGGTGTCACAGCCAGTGGTTCAGCTACTTAGACCACAGGACTTGCTTTGAGAAACCTGGTTTACTGAGGTCTGGTGGGGTCCATCCCCCAGAGAAGGGCAAAAGCATCCTTGGTCATAGGCTTGCCAAGATGGTGAAGATTATACTAAACTGTTTTCTTCTCTTCATGGTATATCAAGTCAGTTTATGAATCATAGAATGGTTTGGGTTGGAAGGGACCTTAAAGATCATCTAGTTCCAACCCCCTGCCATGGGCAGGGACACCTTCCACTAGGTCAGGTTGCTCAAAGCCTCATCCAGCCTGGCCTTGAACACTTCCAGGGATGGGGCATCCCCAGCTTCTCTGGGCAACCTGTTCCAGTGTCTCACCACCCTCCCTGTGAAGAACTTCTTCATGATGTCCAATCTAAATCTCCCCTCTTTCAATTTAAACCCATTACTCCTTGTCCTGTCGCTACAGGCCCTTGTACAAAGTCCCCCCCAGCTTCCTTGTAGCCCCTTCAGGTACTGGAAGGTGCCATAAGGTCTCCCCGGAGTCTTCTCTTCTCCAGGCTGAACAAGCCCAATTCTCTCAGCCTGTCCCCATAGAAGAGGTGCTCCAGCCCTCTGGGCTCACTCCAACCAGTCAATATCCTTCTTATATTGGGACCCCAGAGCTGGATGCAGTACTACATATTGGGTCTCAGGAGAGCAGAGGGGGAGAATCCCCTCCCTCGACCTGCTGGCCACACTTCTCCTGATACAGCCCAGGATACGGTTGGCCTTCTGGGCTGCCAGCGCACACTGCCGCCTCATGTCCAGCTTTTCATCCACCAGTACCCCTAAGTCCTTCTCCTCAGGGCTGCTTTCGATCCACTCTCCACCCAGCCTGTACTTGTGTTTGGGATTGCCCTTACCCAGGTGCAGGACCTTGCACTTGGCCTTGTTGAACTCCATGAGGTTCAACATTACCGCAGTTCCTGAACACAAGCACAGTTCTCAAGGTTTGCACAGCAAGGCTGACTTCCGTCAGGCCCACTTGTCGGTGACTCCTGAACCAATGTACCGCTCAGCCAGTCATAGTGGGGACATCCCCTCACACTCTACCTCTTACACCTTTTGCCTTTGTGTGCTCCTCTCTCTCCTCCACCACACAGCAGAATGGAAGTTCTGACAGACGACATACCTGACTGCAGCCGCCACAAAGGTGACCTTGTAAACATAGCGACAAAGAAAGGTATCTCCGTAGCCAGCGTTCCAAGACAACCATGATAAGCTCAGCCCCTGATAAGCTCAACTGAAACCTCCTTGATGGTGAGTCATGGGCAAGACAAAGAAACTGTGGTACAAACTGACCTTACAGGAAAACAGCAGTTGTCAGCAACTATTTCGGCAACTTATGTCCTACACCGACTTATGTACCTACCACAAATGTATTTATGCCAAAAAGGTACAAGAAGTAACTCATCAAGCTTCTCTGCAACAGATCTGGGCAGACCAGAGCCTTGCCAGGGATGCTTGGTTGACTCGACTCTGTGACATGGATCATCTTTGAACTGAGACTTCTTCCATCACCAATTAGACGCACTCTTAGGACCAATTTGTTGAGTGTCATACTGCTAACACCTTGCATAATGTATTTCATAGAATCATAGAATGTTTTGGGTTGGAAGGGACCTTAAAGATCATCTAGTTCTAACCCCTCTGCCATACATGTGCACACAGGTAAAGGTTCATATATCTACTTCACTAGGTGGAATTCTGCAATAGATTTTAATATATATTTATTATATTAATTGAATAATATTATCTTAAGAATATTTTAATATATATTTGCTTTGCTCTTGTAATATATATATATACTTGCTTTCATAGGGGTAATTTTGTAGTGACTTGTAGCATATATTTATATTAATATAGCCTATATTTATATTATTCACTTTTATATTTCTTTATATTTATTTGTTTTTACTAGTAGTAGTTTTGTAGTAATTTATAACAAAGAAATTCTCAGAAAACCCAGCTTCTGTGTCCTTGTGTACTGCAGAACCCTGAGAACTCCACGGTCACCATCTTCACACACCCGTGGGTCAGGTAACCCCCACAAGTCATGACTGTGACCTCTACAGTACCCATCTCTATGAGTACTCACAGGCAGTCTAGAGGAAAAGATGAAGACAAACAAAGCATATGGAAATCCTGAGAAGGAAAGCATTTGAATTCCAAGAATTTCAAAATGAACTCCATTTATTTTGGAACGTAGTAGCTTACTGTACCATCTGCAGCTGTATTTACTGTGGGTGGAGAGCTGGTTTGGATTACCAAAATCCAGGCAAAATATTATCCGTAGCCCAATAACTCAGTGAACACAGCACCAGTATTTTACTGTAACTTTCATAGCATGGGTCAGTTGGTAAAGTAGTTAAGCAAGGACCATGTGAACAGAGGTGACTAGCTGGGCAAAAGGATAGACACCACATTTTGTCTTCTACTCCCATAACAAGATAGTCCTTGAGTGACTGCCAGTAGGAAAAAAAGAAGAAATTTTAATGAAGTTCAGCACAAAAGCTCTCTGTGGCTATGGAAAATAACAATATTTGGGGGGTTTAACCTTTTTTTTTTTTCTTTTTAAATTGTGTGTGTGTCCCCATCTCCAAAATGCCAATTTATAGCTGTGGTCCAGTTGTGGTTTTTTTAGCAATAAAAGCACCATAATGAATGTCTCCACGGGAGAAAGCATGATGCTAGTGGGAGCTAGGATTGCTTAACACAACTGTCAGCATTTGCCAACTCATTTTTAAAGGCTCCACAGGCAGAAAACCAGCTCATGCTGTATTCCACATTGCTGTTTGCTTTCTTTTGACTGAGCAGAATGCCAGCACTTCAGGCAATGGAAAGTTTCAGTGGAGAACAAAAAAAACTCCTGCAGGTACTTTCAGAAGCAACAAGAAAATTTTAGTTCAAAACCTAATGCAACCCATGAGGGAAATTGTTTTCTTTCTCTTCTGTAACATGATCCAGTAACAGGAATTATCATAAAATAAGTAATTAATTAAAAATACATAAAATATATTAGAGATCTTCTGTGAAAGCCTGGGAGACGTGGGAGCTGAAAAGTCCTGAAGAGCTTGCCCTGAAAGCATGGTTATAAGGAGGAATGTGACATGTACAGCTGGGGAATGGGAAGAAGGAAAATCTAAGGAGAGGAGTGTGGCAGGGGGACACACCGACACCTTGGCAGCAAGAAAGTTTTAGATTCTGCTGAGGGCTGTGAGACAAGGGTAGGATTTAGGAGAAGCTGTTGTGCCATAACAAGTTGGTCTCCTTGGGGTAAAACGAGAGAGAATTTCAGGGTTACTCTTACATAGTCTGAATTAATGTTTGTGTTCGAAGGACATGTGGAAGGAAAACGAAAGAAGCAAAACCACCTGGGCAGTGTTGTATTACGAATGCTGCTAATGACTAAAAGCCTACTGAGAAAATAGGTGTGTCCCCATAAATGTGGTACAGTGAACGACAGGGATGACACAGGGAGGGCTCTGTTCTAGGTAACTTGTTTATGTGTGGGAATGGCAATGAAGATCTGCCTCATTGGCTTTGAATCTGTCCATTTTTAAGGTGGATCAATCTTAATCAAGGCTAATATCCTGGCACTGAGCAAAATTTGTGGCATGACACAGCCATAGCAGTATTCTATTTGAAGTGGGTTTGTTCATTTCCCTCCACATGTACAGCTAATTAGATGACTGAAACCCAGTTTCCACGTCTGATTTCTAATCTGACACTTTCTATTGTCCTTCCTCTTTGCCTTTGGCTCCTCTTTTTGAAACCTAGATTTATGGTAGGGTGGGTACACAGCGGTTGCAAAGAAAACTTGCTGTGTCAAGACTGTATTTTGGACTTTACATGTACTAAAGAACAGTGGATAGGTGTTATTAATAAAGAAATAAAAATCTAGTAATAAGCATAACTTATGAGCCATTTTCCCCAAGCAGTCTGAAAGTATTAGATTTTTGAGTGAGGGAGCATGTTGTAATTCCAGCTGTGTTCACCACTCCAGATTATTTGGTCTTTTCCCAAGATTTCTTTGTAATTAGGCTAGCATTAGACCCCTGTTCAGCTTGTGCACAAAGCTTGTGATGACTAATCAGTTAAAAACTACTCACAATGGCAGTACTGCTTATTTGTTATGACACTTGGGCAAAACCAAAGCGAGAAAATAAGAAAAAGAAAGCTTCTGCAAGGCCTCGGTGACAATGACAGCAGAGATCTCCTAAACATGCATACTGCTGACAAAAAAAAAAGCAACTGTTTGGCAAAATCTTAATCAAAGTATTCTGCCTAGTCTCTGGAAGCCCTCGAGGCAGCACTTACAATGATTTATGCTCAGCCAGTTAGAGCTCAGCCCTGTGGAAGACAGTAAATTACTCTCCGAAGTCAAAGGGTTCATGCTCCAGTCATGGGAAATCAATTGATGTAGAGAAATAATTCTCTTGTCATGAGCATTATCTTCCACACATCTGCTGCTTTAATTTTCTTGTCTTTTTGCTTCAAAGAATGTCATAGCTGGGGCAAAAGTAGATCTGTATTTTGTTTCCTATGTCTTGTGCCGTTCTGAGGCTACAGCTTTCACAGGTGTTAGGAGAAAGCAGTAGAGTCATTTCTACGTGCTTCTAAGGCAACTAATCCTTCCTTCTAATCTAAGGTGAAATCACCAACATACCCCAGTGTCTCCTGAGACAGAGATTTATTTTTCAAAGTTTAATCCACTGCAAGTTACTTCTCCTAAAGATTTTTTCTTTTTCAATCACTGTATGTCACAGTCACTGTAATTGTGTGCATCCTTTCTGCGCTTTCCTAGCAGTTTAAAGAAGAATATTCTTGGATGAGCTTCCCCAAGGCACTTTGTTACTCCACCTTACTTGTTGCTTTTGCTCATGTAGTTTTAGTAGTATTCTAGCAAGGCGCTGAATAAGCTGATTATAGACATGCAGCCATTGTACAGTTTGTCCAGATTTTATTGTGGGCTGTCGATTGCTAGCCATGTGAGAAGGCTCCAGATCTAGGATTCCTTTGCTCAGGATTCCAGGTTCCTTTCCAGCCTGTTGCATGTGCACAACACTTAAGAATAATTTCATAGAATCATAGAATCACAGAATGGTTTGGATGGGAAGGGACCTTAAAGACCATCCAGTTCCAACCCCCCTGCCATGGGCAGGGACACCTTCCACTAGACCAGGATGCTCAAAGCCTCATCCAGCCTGGCCTTGAACACTTCCAGGGATGGGGCATCCACGGCTTCTCTGGGCAACCTGTTTCAGTGCTTCCGCACCCTCTCCGGGAAGAATTTCTTCCTGATATCTAATCTAAACCTACCCGCTTTCAATTTAAACCCATTAGCCCTTGTCCTGTCACTACAGGCCCTTGTAAAATGTCCCTCCCCATCTTCCTTGTAGGTCCCTTCTGAGCACACATTCTATGTAGCAAATTGCAAAATCAGAAGTGAGAGAGCTGCTCCATGATAACAGCAGACAGATCGTAGTCATTACAGACAAGGACATGTTAAACTCACACTAGCTATATATGAAGGGTAAACTGCTGCATCCATCTTACAGACCTCACTTCAAATTAATTACAGACATTTCAGTTGCACTTCTGCTGACTCTAAGAGCTCTAACCCACAAAACAGGATAAGATCTTGAGGCGGCTATGTGTTCAGGCAGTGATATCAAGTCATGAAACTTGATTTTTGTCTCAGTGACTCACCTACTGGTTAGTGAAGCCATCACCTGCTTTGGCTCTGAGGAGTACTGTTAGTGCCAACATGCTGTCTCCACCTCAAGGAAGTCCTAAGGAGACGAATAATAACCTTGAAGCCATTCCGGGATCTGCCTTGAGAACTGCTGCAGTTCAAACCAGATTTATTGAGGTGATGTCAGTAATGCAAGCACCACTGATTTATTTAAGTAGTAATGCGGTAAAGCCAAAAAAGCAGGTGTTGGACCTGCTTAGTCACATTGGAACTGAACAAGGCTATAGATCTTCTGCGTGCTGAGGGCAAAAAGGAAAAATCCTGGTTAAGTGTTGCAGTGGCAATCATGTAACTGCAGAGACCTTCACTTAAACTGCAGTTGCACATGGATGTAGAACAGAAGGATGTAGAACTGGTGAAAGATCTTCTGACTTTTTTAAAAATAAAAACTAAACACCTACCTTTATTTTAAATGAGGTTCCAATTGCGAAAGCTATCCTTTGAGACAACTGGCATGTTCAGGTTTTTCATCTACTTAAAATGTCAATTTGAGATCTGTTGCTTGATCCAGTGTAAATTTGCTTTACGTGCGGATGGATACACCTGACCAAATAGGAACTAGCTTTGCTTTGTATAAAAATCCTGGATGGTGTGACTGAACGAGCCTCAATACATGAAAATATGTTGCAGATTGTACAAAATAGGTCTGACGCACCTTTGACGGAGAAAGGTGAAGAGCACTATTATGAGTGCAATGTGAAGTCTGTGTCCTGGTGTTTCAGTTGCTACCCCGCCCTCTCCAAGGAGAGTCAGCTTTGTTCAAGAGGGCATTGAAGGAAGGGATCTAGTAGGATATGTAGCTGCTCAGTTTAAATTTAGACTTTGGACTTGGCTGACGAGAAAATCAACCACCCCTTCATTTAAGATTTTCTGGAATGAGGATCTTGGTGGGGAAAAGTTCTGTTGGTGTGCTAATACAGGTGTACTCAGAATGTAGGAGACTCAGAACTGGTGTGTTTTCAAAGATCTATAACTTGGTGACGCAGCAAGATGTAGCAAGATTTACTCAGTAGAAATAGGCTCTCTGGCATGAATTTGTGTTTCTTGCTTGCTTTCCACACTGAACTATATTAAACTACAAGTCCAAAGAGGCTTGTTGAGAACTTTAGTGGACCAGGCTGCCTTTGAGTTGATGACATAGTCATCGCTTCCAACATCAGTGACTGATGTGTCAGGAGCTGTATCTGCAGGTACGGGAACAACTTACTGTGTTGCTCTGAAGTTCACCCTGGCCAGTTACTCCAAGATACTGCACAAGACTGTCTGGCTTCTTGGTGCTGACAGATTTCTGAACTATGCAGCCTCACTAGCAGCAACCTGGCATCGGCTCAGAGGTTTGAGCCCTGAAACATGCCTCAGAAGCCCGCAGTTGGAAGTGATATCTGTTTTTTCCCAATTACGTGTGAGTTCGACACCTAGGTACACTCACACAGTTGACTGTATCATTGAGGTAACAAGCTGGGTTGTAAAACCCACTTGGGAAAACAGCTCTACGGTGGAACAAGAGCAGAAATGCGCAAAATTACTCCTCTCTAGCTGGAGTCTTACTGGAGTCTTACTAGATGTTTCATGACCAAGTCACAGCACTCTTAGGAAACTCTAGGAAACATCCTCTGCTCTGAGAAAAATGCATACTTTGCTTCTGACTCACAATCTGGCAGTGCTGACACTTGCGTGCGTTCTTTTGGAAGCGTGCTTTTGGTTTGGTGTGATTAGTTTCTCTAAAATGTGTACTTTGGGTTTGGTTTTTTTTACTTTAAAAGTGTGATCCTGACAAATGTGGGATATCAGAATTATGAAAATAGTGATATTTTCCAGATTCTACAAATGACCATTTTATCTTCAACATTTATGAAGTATTATGCACAGCTAATATGTAAGCGTTACTCCTTCTTGAGGCTGCAGTTTCTGGCATGCTACTTATTCTCTTGCTTCATGGTGGAGAGATTTCCTGGTCTTTGCTAGCTACTGGCAGACACTTTTTATCTGACCCTACCCCTGTGTCACCAACTTTCAAACTATGTGCAGATTAATTGGAAGCATTGCTGTTATCCTTTTGACATTGTGGAACAAAGTACAAGACAGATTAACACTTACAGCACTCTAAGATCTTTATTCCTAAGATCACTATGGCCTGTGAAGTTCTGCCAATTTAGCCAGTCACCTTAACACCGCCCTTGACTCAAAAAGAGTGAAGGCAAAAGCAGATAAAAACATTTTGCACAGCTAAAATAGATGTGAGAGCTTGCAAAAGCTTATAATCACACATAGAAACAAGAATAGAAATGTACCCATCCAGCTCATATCATCAGATAAGCTGGTAAACAATTCACAACTTTCCTCACTGAGAGCTCCATGGATCAAGACAGCTCTTCATCTTGATATTGTCAACACGGAAGAAGGCCAGTATGAGAATCCTTTCTTTCCTCTAATTACTGTTAATGAAACCAAGAGGGAAGCAAACTAGCCCTTCTACCCAAAAAAAGTCTGAGCTTCCCACTTGGGAAACAATAATCGTTCTGTGAGCCTGGAACGGAGGATCTCTTCTACCACTTACTAAGTTAAAAGATGCCTTCCCACATTTTTCCAAACACGTAACAAGTTGACAGTCCCTTCACATTGGTTTGGGAATTGTTCAAACCCCAAGGTGAAGCTTCTTCTTATATTACATTTTTATAATATATATGAAAATGTTTGTTTACCTCAACTGGAATGTAATTAAAGTTAATTCATGTGGATCTTGAATAAAAGGAGAGATGGGGATAAGCAATCAATCTGAGTAGCCCACAGTCATGTCTTTGAAGAATGACTAGAAGAAAGCTTATGGGGACCAAAATGGAGGAGGTGAAGGCAGCCTCAAGGAGAAGGCACTGAACTGAAAACTGTGGGCAAGAAATTAAGTCCAGAGACACCTCTCTCTCTGGAAAAATTCCCATTTCTGTATTTGAACATGTTTAATTTCACCATCAAACTAAAGAGTAAGAACTATATAGAGTTACTACCCAAACCTTGAAGGAAAAAAAATATTGTTTGAAGTGGTACCCTGGCACAGTGGAAGGGACCAAACCAGGTAAGAAGTCAACACTTACATGACAGAAAGCAAAGAAAGATCTGCTCCAAATAGGCAGGTTGAGAAACTTCAGGTGATGGAATGCGGGAACGGTGGCACCAGGCACTCGCATGTCTGTTCTGGTAAATACTCACATCATGGGTGCTGGATTCGCCAGGGACTGGTTTCTCTTGTGATGCACAGGTCCCTTGGGCAGGTATGGTTACATTCACCGTGTCCCGGATGCACTGTGGAGCATGTATGGAATCTGGTTATTTGAAGACATGAAATGTCTCCACTCCCACTGGGGAGCCAGAAGGGTGTTAGCCCCGCACCGTGGAAAAGCTGGCACACTGAGCTGGCCACTGGGCTCTCCTGCTTTCCAAGATCAGCCTTGGAAAAAGGAAGCAGTGCAGATGAGCCTTACAGACAGATGATTGTGTATTTCTTTTCTGTTTCCAAAAGCTTTGACACAATTTACATTTCACAAGAGATTGTATATTAAACGCCTTTACCTTTAAAATGGTGTGTATTTTGAAAGCACCATGGATTTTAGTTGCTGCTTTCAAAAAACAGATGTAGTGTGTTAAATGCGAAGAAGGCTGTAGGTGCTGCAGTACCTAATTCTTAGTTTGCCTGTCACTCAGACAGGAATCCAGACAATTGATGTAGGTGTGTAGGTTCCACCAAAACTATGTCTGATGATTAGGCACTGGAGCATGCCAGAAAAAAGCTGAAGTAATGGTAAGACATTAAGAGCTAAGATACTGGAAACACTAAATCCTGGGATGTTGCTGAAACACCCTTACTTTTTGGAGGTAGTGTGCTTGAACTGGAGAAGCTAGCAGATGACTGCGGTCACCAGGGAGACAGAACCTGAAGTCCTTGTAGAAACTGTCAGCATCTTTTCTTCCTGAGAATCTAAACAGGACTTACTCTTTATTTTTTCTTTTGCTGGCTTTTTTTGTAAGGGCCACCTGGGCATGGAAAATGAGGTGGAGGTAGAGAGGAGGCTATTCCTTCTCCCTTCTATTACAGATTAGAGGTCAGAGTACTCTGCTGGGATGCGAGATAGAATTGTATCCCTCTCGTCAGCTCTCAGATAGCATCCTAAGCACCATGATGACTTTGGAGCTCAACAGATGAAATTCTGGCCAGGGCTTGCCGTGAGCCCTGAGGGCAGCCTGAGGGAAAAGTGGTGACCACGCATCGCTGAAGTCAGCTCCGCCGCCCTGGGATCACGGCCCGAAGGGGAACCAAACCCAGGTGTGGCGGCTCATGGAAGCGGGTTGATGCCAAACAGGGTTGGCCCAAACCTCGGGGAGATGCCACACACTGGAGGCCACCATGAGGACCAGCTCCAGCTCGCCAGCGCCAGGTGCTCGCACGCCCTCGGGGTTCGGGG
>NW_010273955.1:0-26950 GCF_000690775.1 Eurypyga helias
TTGCTCCAACCCAGGTGCAGGACCTACTCATCTGTGAATTTGTTTTCTGCAAGACCAGAAGATGGCTACGTCGTCTGTGCCAAGTACAACTTCTAGCGTCTCATTGATTTCACCCTTCTTTTCTGTCTTGCTGGGCTGAACTGGCTGGGCTGTCATTAAACTATATTTCTGTTGTGTCAGTATGAAATGGTATTTGATATACCTGTGGTCTCTGACATGAACGTAGTTGATTTCTTCTACTTTAGGCATTTAAATTGCCAGATGGTTTACACTAGTCATTGAGCCTCTCTCCATAGTCAGCTGACAGAGAGAAACATTCAGAGGGCAAATCCCACAATCTTGGTGACATACTTTGCTGGCATGCATTGCATTTTGTCCCTATGTACCGTGGGTCAAACTGTCTAGGTAAAGGTCAGGTAACACTGATTCAGTCTGAAGAGTACGTGTGACTGAATAATAAGAACAATTACCTTACTGAATTTTTCCTTAGGGAATTTTTCCATTCTTCCAGCTGGACCAGCCTTGCTCTTCTTACCTAGACATCTCTACACGACTATATGTATTAAAAATAGCTGTGAAAAACAGACATTGAAAGGTGCTTAGAAAGCCATCCTGTGGTGAATAAGAAGGACATTTCAGACAGGCTTGGCCCCTTCCTCTCCTGAAATTCCTGTGCTGTACTGTAGCAATAATTCTTAGCGGTGGAATAATTTGTCAGCTATAGAGATACAAACTTCAGGATACAAATTTTTGTGAATCTGGTGAGCTATTTTTTGATAGCTAAGGATTAGTCAAACATAGCCTGAACTTGCAGAAGTTCTGTAACCTGACGCATAGGTACATTTTCAGTTGCAGTATCCATGGGACAGATCCTGACTGGCCAGGAAAGACTTTCTCTTAGCACGCCCTCTGCCAAAAGATAGAGGAAGAGTAAGCTCAGCAGAACTGAGCTGTCAGAGGTCAGAGCTGTCTTTTTGTTCTTTTCATGGCATGGGAAGTCTTTCAGGAGGGAGGTGGATCTCATCAGAAGAAAGTCTAACCTTCAAAAAATGAGAAGAAATATGAAGAGGTAAGAATACCAGCCAACAGGAAAGCTACGTTTGGATGTGGGACTGGGTCAATGCTGGAGAAGCCAGCCACTGCTGGAAGAGGAAGTTTGTCACATGGCTTGCACAGAAAGAGCAGCTCTTAGGAAAAGACTTGGAGGATGTGGATTGCTTGCTGGTGTAAAAAGTGGGTGGGAGGATGGCACATCTAAGTCATCGGGAGAGGACAGGTTCAATTTGCATTTGGTATTTTTCTTCTTACTCCTTTCCCTACAAAAAAAAAATTTCACTGGTGTATAAAAGCATTCCAAATTAAAGCTCATTATGACCAAAGGGGGAAAAAAGCAGATGTGAATACATGCACCAATTAAATTGAATGGTCCAGCTACATCCTGGCACTGGTACTTCTCAAGATTAGAATACAAAAAGTATTTCTTCAAAGTTATGCATTTCTATACAGAAATCTTTCCTGTTTGGCATTATGGTAAGATGAGTTTATTATTCAGATTCCAACAAATGCTGTTTTCCAGATGTGACTTCACTAGTTACTCCAAGTTATTAAACTTTCGGTGCCCTCAGACTTGACACATATTTGACATATAAACATCATTACACAAATAAAATAGAAATTCCTCAGAAAACTGATCTAACTGATCTAATAACATTGGAGTGATAAACTTTTCATGTTAGTTGAGGATAATATGAATTACCAACAGCAAATAACAGACTTGGGAACTGTGTCAGCAGGACAATGCCCATGGTGTAAAAAAAACCACAAACAAGCAGAGTAAACAAAATATTGTGGCTGAAATTAGATTTGGAGAACTGTTCTGGTGGATAACTGTGTATAAGGCTTTGCCTGCACATCTGTTTTTACGTGGGCAATGGTCATGTCATCTTGTTTTGAATAATTGGTAAGTAAAGAAATGCCTTCAATATTGCTGATACAATTTACTGGCTTAGGGTGGACTCTGTTGGTTTTAGTCATAAACGTGAGTTGAGATTTGTATGGCTTATGCAGGGAGAATAGAGAACTGATGTGGCACTTTCTGCTTGCTTTCTTCCTGTTCTGCTTACACCTTTGTATGAAATGAGTAATGCCTTTGTTTCTTCTGCCTGACTTTGCTGAATGATTTACATTCAGGAAAAATGGTTCCCCCTGGAAATAACAGTTATTAATT
This sequence comes from Eurypyga helias, assembly GCF_000690775.1. NCBI lineage: Eukaryota > Metazoa > Chordata > Aves > Eurypygiformes > Eurypygidae > Eurypyga > Eurypyga helias. The sequence continues at coordinate 2,228 of NW_010273955.1, forward strand.
TCCAGTACCAAGGCTAAAATAGCCTTGATACCATCATGATAAAGAATAGTGTGGTTAGAATCACTGTGGTATAGCATTCACTATGACTTTTTAAAATGTTAATTTGGTCTCTTAATTTGACCTCCTGTTAGGCACTTTATGAAATGAAGATAAAAATGGAAAGGGTAATACATTAATGCTTAATCCACTTAATGAAATAGGATTTCCTTTGTGATTCCATATAAATTAGTGCATAACTGTGACTATTTTACCTGACATAATAATAGAGATCAAATTAATTCTCAGCTGTAAATGCTTGTGGTTAATTTTGAAATGGTCACTTTATTCCTGTGGATTACTGCATTTTACTATTGACTGGGAGGCTCAGACTGTATTTTTACTTTGTGCTGTTTTCTACTTACTGCAGTTGTTTCCCCCCTGTGTCTGATACCCTACAGATGTGAAGAATGCTGTGGACTAATATATGCCAGGGGGAAGGTTAGTAACAGTACATTCCTCACACAGGACTGTTTTGAGGTGGGTTGCACAGGTCATTTTGTGATTTCATTTTTTTCCTTTTTTTAAGTCAGGGCAAGTGATTAAGAGATGGAGGGAGAAAAGAGGCTTTGGGTTCTGCAATTCTTTCCCTTCCAGCACCGCAGGGAATAAATAATTTGGACCTGAACAGCTTTTAGTCTTCACGCCTTACTGTAAGCCATCCAGGTTTGAAGGCTATGCCCTGTGGGTATTAGCCATTGCCCCCAAAGTGAGTCTTTCCATGGTGCATGTGTGATTACTGGCTTCACTACTGACATGCAGCAGATTGAACCAGCGATGTCAAAGGTATGAATGGCAGTGGCTTTAGCTAAACCTCTCTCACCCTGGGTGGTCATTGATTCTGTGGAAACTGCGCAGGGGAAAGACCAGTAGTGCACACACTACTGGGCCTTCGTGTTCAAGGACCTGTAGAGCATTACCCAGCGTTAATCTTCCCTCATCACATCCATGCATTGCAGAGCAAAACAAGCAGACAACAAATTGGTATCGGGGCAAATGGGATGTTTACGGGACAGGGATGCCATTTAAAAAGAGTAAAATGTACTTGACTATATCTGTCTGACTGCAGTATGACATGTGCTTTGCGGATGAGTTCACGAGGACTTGGTGGAGTCAGTTATACTGTAGGCTGATTAAGATTTCTGCACAACTGTTTTTGCACCCTTGCAGCCCCTGTGTAAACATTGGAATTACTCCTCATTTGTAAGTGTGTGAGATCAGAATCACTCCACCACCGCTGGCTTCAGTCAGCTGCTTTTAACACAAACAGGCTTTCCCCTTCTGCCAGTAGATTTGACTTGTACCAACTCTGTACATGGTTTTGGTTGAGTAATAAATTCCCAGTTATTTAGTACTGTGTTCTGCCTCTTCGTTTATATCAGCAGGACTTTTCCATTAATGTACAACCTTGTATTCAGTTGGGACCAAGTAATATTCCATGTGTACTGATTTTAGTCCATTAAAATATTACACATTTTATATTTTTAAAAGAAACCACAGGAAATTCAATTCTTTCTTTCTTTGAGTTTCATTATTCCAATATCAGAAACCATATGTGGATTTCTACTCTGTTGTTTGTTGTAACATGTGGCTGAAAAATAATATAAAATTGGGACTTAATTGAACTAAATGCTTGGCAGACAAGCTGCATCTGGTTTAAAGAAAACCCAAACATCTTCTTTTCTGAAGACTGTGAGACCTTCAGAGTGGTAAACTGAGAAGGATTTAAAAAATTGTTGAGCTGGATTGGTAAGAGAGCCTACCAACCACAAGGTGTGGCCTAATTCTGATGTTACTTGCCGTGGTAAAAACCCATCAGTAACTCCACTAAAGTGGAGTTTTTTATTTAAAGATTAAAACCCATTATTCAGGCTCTGGTCAGTTATTTGGAATTGGGAGGACTGTTGTCTAAGATCTGCAGACCCTGCCTTTTGAAGTGTAACAGCTCAGTGCACCAGGCCCCAACAGCTTATATGTTCTGTGGGGTAAAATCTGCTTCTGGCCTTTTAATGATTAGAAGAAGAAATTGGAAAGGAGTTAGTTTCATCTTGTAGGCTGGCTGAAAGATAGAACTCACAGCAAGCAGGCAAATCTTGCTGGTTCTGGCCATCATTGACACCTGGGTGAGACAATGCTTGGGACATCTGAAGTGGGACATCGGCTCCATTCATGTCATCCCTTGTGGTGTCCTGACCTCACAGAGCATCTGGCTTTGTTTTGGTGAAGGTTGGGCCAAATCCCTGCAAATGAGAAGTGTCACTGTCTGAGTGCAGAGGTTAGGCTGGGAGCAGGGAAAAGAGACAGTCAAGACAGGGGCAGGCCTTGATGTATTAAGGTATTAGAGTAATGTAAAAGGAGGAAAAAAAAAGGAAATAAATACTTTTTAAAGTGTAACTTTCTATTGTTTGAAGCACTGTGTAAATTAAATGTGAAGTTCCACCACCTGGGAACCCTTCTGGCTTCATCAAATATCAAACCAACAGGAATCATTAGGGAGAATGGCAAATTTAAGTCCTCTCCCTCCCTGTATAACTCGCATTTTCCTTTAACACTATATATGTCATTTCAGTTGTATGTGCAGCAAGCGCCGAAACAGAAGTGTGGCTGGGGCGAGAGCTAGACGGATCATTTCACTTCAGGAACATTTATCCCTTGCTTTCCGTGATGGCAGAGCATTCCCAGGCCTGCCTCAATGTTTCTCTGTGCTCCTGCCATTCAGGGTAAATATCCTGAAGCTGCTTAAAATTAAACAAGTGAAAGTAGTTAGTGCTCGTATATGGTAATTCTCTTCTGTGGAATGCAGTCACGCTTTTGTGAGGGAGAAGATGAGGCATGGAAAAATGAGTGTGTTCTGTGTATGGTGAAATAGTAAGTTGGTAGCAGAGCCTGGAAACGGAAATTTGATCTTCAGATTGCCAGCCCATTTCCTCCACAGCATGGGTTCTCAGTATGGGCATTAATACCAACATTTGTATTTCCATGTCAGGGTTTTTTTTTTTTCCCCAATGAATATTTATCTACATATGGTTGGGGGAGGAGAATAAGTGTAACCCTCATCTTCCCCAGGGTATTGCCTTTAACCATTCATGGGTGCATTACAGAGGAAGACAGAAGATTTGTGTGTCTAAGTTAATGGATTTCTTTATCACCCACTTGGGTTTCAACCTATCCCACTCAAAACTGATCATTTGCAACAAGCGTGCCAGCTCTGAAGGCTGTAAATACTGAATGTTAATTCAGTGAGCAGTAATCCAAAAGGAAAACAAGGGATTAAAGGCTAATTGACCAATTTAGGTTGTGTCAATTTTATTTTTGGAAGCAAAACAAACAAAAACCCAATGTTATGTTTCAGTGGATAAGAGAAACAAAGGTACTTTTTGGGGGATTAAGACCCAGTAAAGCTAATTTTCTTTCCACTGAATAATGAAATGAGTGCCCTGAACTTCAGTGGATTCAGGAAGTGGAAGATTTTTTTGTTCTTTATGTTTTGTTTGGAACTCACAACAGTTAACAAAGTTTTGTTTATGCTCATAGTGCTGTGTATCAGGGCCACACTCGACTGGACCAAACGCCAAAAGCTACAGAAAGTTTGGGTCACTGGGTGTATTTTGAAAAGTAGGTTGCTGTATCAAACAATAAAATGCCACGAAAGGAGACACAGACTCCATCTCTAAAACACCTTGTAGGAATGGCTAAACAAAACAATTCCTACGCTAGCAAGTTTTTTTCTTCTGCTGTGCAAAGTTGAAACCTTGGAAAAGGCATATGCTGAAAGACCATAGACCATCTACTGAAGTTGCTGCTTGGGAAACTGCAGTTTATTTTACTGATTTTTCATCTAGAAATTTATTACCTTCTCATACTACCCAGTGGAAATAAAGTTTATGTTTTGGGGAATCAGGCGGCTGAGATCAGTAGTGGTATGGTGAATCTAAGCTATTTTTGTGTAAGTTGGCCTTTATAGACAGATGAGGCATGTAGTGAAAACAAAAGGCAGGCAACTTTTTTTAAGTACAGGTGTTTAAAGGGTTGCTAGGCCTCAGCCTGGATTCCTAGGAAGTTTTTAGGAAGACTGATTGCTTACAAAGGCAAGTGATTTTTGTTGAGCATACAAAGGATGGCCAAGTCATGATATAGTGTCCTTTCTTGGGAACCGTGCATTAAAATGATCCTTCCTGTTTTTGAAGCTAAAAGTTGTAATGAACATTAATTGCAAGCACTCTTGCATGCTTTGGCTCCAATTTAGTCTCCATCTAAATTAGCTAGAAATCTATGGGCTTGATTTATTGCATTTGCAACCGTCGCACTAAAGGAAGGTAATTCCTTCTGAAAATGCCACATGCAGGCAGGAACAGGAAACCAATTAGGAATCAGTGGATGATAAATGGGCATTTTTACCAGCAGTTTACTTAATATCCCCATTAAATAAGCCTCTTTGCATTTATCATTTCATTCTCCCTCAGTCTATAAGGTCCTTTAATTGCTGCCTAAATGCGCCCTGTGTTTCAGTCCAAATTTAATCTTGGATCGGGAGAGAGATATCCTTTCCAATGCTTGCCTGCCCAGCTGCCAAGAACTGTCAGAAATGATCACATAACTTTGCACATTTCTCACAGTCTCATTGGAGAAATGTAAGATTGACAGAAAACCCCAAACACCCAAAACAAGCAGGCCATATTTTTGCTTTAAATTGTAAACTATAGTGTGAGCAGCTCTTTTCCTCAATTGCATTTCCTGTATTTTGTTTTTCAAGTTAGACTAAAAATAGATGGAAGTTGTAATGTTGCCCTGTGCTTTTTCGTTTTGGAAAGTTACCTTCAGTGGAAGTAGATGTGTGGCAGAACTAATGAAGTGTTACAGAGTTTGTGCAGCAAACAATTACTGGCTGGCTGTGGCTGGGTGGATTGGTTACTCAACCTGTGATTTGTGGGTGGAACATGGCATCTCCAGGCTAAACAGCAGTCAAAAATGATAAAGAATCCCAGAGCAGTTGCCTTAACTTGCCTTTTAATTTATTTTTCCTTTAATGCTCAAATTGGGTCATCTAGGGTTTGGGCTCTTGAAAACAACAAATTAGTTGTGGTGGGTTTTTTTCAGTTCTGTTATTTCAGAGGTCTTCTTCTGAGCTTGGAGCATAAGCAGATGTTTGCAGCATATGTCAAATTCATGGATTACCCCCCCAAACATCATTTTGGAAAGGGACATTCCCAGGCATTTAGAGTCAACTGATTCCTGAACTGCAGTGGACTTTCACCTGGGTGGTCCAGATGTCAGACCTTGTGCCAAAAGTACAAAGCCTAATCACCAGTGCTCTAAACCTCACATATTTCTGAAAAATTGGCAGCAAGAAACAGGCCCGGAGGAGGAATATTACCCAAATATCCACTGCTGATTAATCTTCCTACTGTCAAAAGCATACACATCTGCCTTGGTACAAAAAGCAACTCAAAGCAATGCTGTTAACTTGCCCTTCATCCAGACCCTTCATCTTCTAATTTAAAATATCAGTCAAGGTGGAGACCAGTGTTAAGGCTAGAGGCCTTTTAACTGATGTCAGTGGGAGATTCTAGGACTGAGCCACTCAAATCTAGTGTTAAATAATGAAAAGTGTTATAATAACATCCAAAACAGAAGGGCAACTGAATCTCTTGTCTAACTTGTCTTTCTAACACCATAAAACAACAGATATGACAAGAAAAAAAGAAACACATCTGTGGAACTCTGACCACAGGCATGGGATTATCAACTATTTGCTTTATATATGTACTTGCCTGCTATTTTTCTTCCGAAAATGAAAAAGAAAAAGAAAAAGAAAAAGAAAAAAAGAAAAAGAAAAAGAAAAAGAGAAAGAAAGAAAAAGAAAAAGAAAAAGAAAAAAAGAAAAAAGAAATTCACAGTGTATAGGTAATAACAGCATGGGAAATATTACATGCATCTCAGAAATATTTTTCTCTTAATTCATTGAAAGGTGGTTGAGTATGGACACTCTCATGGGGATTCAAAATTGTAAGAAAAATCATAAACAAAGGTAATCGTATTCTGTTGAGGAAGGGAAATGATTGATGGGCTCCAGGGTGTACTAATATAAGATTAGTCTTATTTTACTGTCTCCATTAAAGATTCGAGGGTGAGAGTAAGCAGGAAGTTATTTACATTCAGACATGATACAAAGCTGTCATCTTATGCCATCCAAAATCAGCCACTTTTGAGCATTTTTGTCTTAATGTTTTTTTTAAATCATTCGTCATCACAGGGAGTCTGGGGAAAACCCGACCTGAAACCTAATATTTTGGATAATGAAGATGAGATTACTGCATAAGAATGGCTGTACCAAGCTAGACCAAAGGCCCATTTATCCCGACTTATGTCTCAGAAGTGGCCAATAGCAGATGCCTGGGGGAGAGTATGAAACAGGGTAAACATTCAAGGATAGTTCGCTTGACTAAGGAAGCAGAGTTGTCAAAAGATGAGATATTCATACAAATTAATACATTCAGCACCTGAGAGGCTGGTCAAGCCTACGTGTTCATTGTCTTCAGTTTCTGAGAAAAAACAAGTACAGTTAACATTTTTCAAAAAGCTGCTAAGAAAGTCAAGTCAACAAAATCCAGGCATTCCAGGGGAGGGGAGAAGGGTGAAACTCTGTCACTGTTCATGGCTGGCTTTGAGGCTAAAAAGGAGTTGGAATAAATGGTCTGTTTTCAGCATGGTATGACAATGTTGCAGCGTGTGATCCCAAGCTTTTAACAGATTCATTTATAACCTGTGAGAAGTGGGGGAGGAAAATGTCGAGGTTGAAAAATCTGCAAACTTTTTTAGGTTAATCCAAACGAAATAAGACGGCGAGGAACTGTGGTGGGACCTAACAACGCTAAGTGGCTGGGGAACATGATGTCAGGTGAAATTCAGTGCTGACAAATACATGCTAATACATATTGGAAGGAATAATTTGATCTACTTTTTTCACATCTTTAGGTTCTAAATGAACCGCAGCCACTGCAGTAAAGGATTTGGCTGTCTGTGGACAAATCAGTGAGCAGCAGTGGTGAGAAAGCAAGAAAAATGTTAAAATCAGGGCCTAGAAAAGACTGAAAAAACCTGAATTTTCATCATGTAATTCTAACTGAAAATATAGAGCATAAATGGGGGGGGCAATGGATAGGAGTAATGAAAGTTATTAAAGGCATTGCATGAACTCTGTATCTGGGGAGAATTAGAAGACAATTGTGTGAGGACAATTAGGAAGGAGCGTGATGAAAGTATATAAAATTATGAAGGACATAAAATAGATATATCATGAGTTCTTATTTATCCTTTTTCCTAACATGAAAAATAGGGTTACCAAGTAAAAGCCCAGAATAGGGCTACAGGAGTTCAAATATCTGTCAGTCCCTCTTTAAACTAAGGAGGAACTCACACCAAAATTCATATGCTAACAAGATATAACCTCTGAGAGCCTTTATTGAGCAATTTCTTTGCTTCTCTCCTCCCCTTTTGCATCGAGGAAAGCTAAAAAAAAAAAAAAAGACAGGTAACCCTTAGCTTGGTAAATATAATGTCCTTATGAATGATAATTAAATATTCCTCCCCAAGTAGGATTTGGTAGAAATTAATTAACCAGGCTTTTTACTGGTCGGTTTTAACATCTGATGGGCAAATATCTCTTTGCGTTACTACTTCCTTCTTTTACATCTGTTGAATCCATTTAAGGCTTGTGGTTGAGTGATGTTGTAGTGCCAGAGCTGACGTGTGTTTGGGCAAGCATGGCCAGCCGACCTTGAGGAGGGGTTTTCTCATCCTGGTCTGAGGCTCCCTTGCCAGCAGCTCTCTAGTGATTGCAGATCTTTGAAGGGGTGGTCCATTTGAACCCAGAACACTATCTGCAGATACTGCATGACCCACCCATGAAAATACTTGACACTTGATGTCATAAAATCAGGGGCTAAGGTTTGCACCTGATGATCTTAAGCAATAAGAGCATACAAACAGATTTTTTTCTTTTTAAATTGGTTTACTTGTGTGCTATAGTAATAAAGGTAAGGACCTGACCCTCACTGAGCGTGAGTATGTGGTGTGCGTGCCTTGTGGCAGGGCTGAGTCTGATATGTTTCATTCTTTGGGCCTAGTCTTGACCCTTTCCCTCTCCTGCAGCAGGAGGTCTGTAATAAAGGTGGATGGCTGCACATGCAGCCTCTGTGGCTGCCCACATACATAGACCTGTAGAGGGGCATTCTGAAAAGCCAGCTGCTGTGCAGGAACACTTTGAAGCGAGGGGAAAGCCCAGATCCCACAAACAGAAAACGTATAAGACTCTCCTTCACACAGGAAGGATGAGAGGGGGGCATGTAGCCACAGACCCCTAGGCTAGAGCTATACAACAGCTTGATGGCTTTGTAGGAGAAATCCTCCGCAGTTTGGTCTGTGGTGTTCCCACTTGTCCCCCCAATTTATTCAAGTTCTGAGAAGGAATAACACTTACTCCCTCAGAAAATTAGCCATTATACTGTTGTCAGCCATAGATCTAAGTGTACTTTGTACCCTCATCCCTGTTTTACAGGCGAGATAACTGAGGTGCAGAGAGAGCCAAGGTGAGTGCCCAGCATTGCTAGCAGGTTACTGGCAGAGCCAAGAATAAAAGCCTGGTCTTTGGCATGGCATCTTGCCTTTGCAGCTTTGGAAGGTCACTCGGGTAATGCGTGTGTCTTCCTATTTGTCCTGTAAAACACATGTCTCTCCCGATAAAAAAATAATAAGGAAATGGCCTGTCAGAATAGGGTGAATTTCTGTACAAAGACTCTGCCTATTATTGCTTGAATTTTTTTTTTTTTTTTGACAGCATAGCTGTTATGCTGATGTTGGCCAGGGAACTATGAAAATATAGAATGGAGGAGGAAGAAAAAAAAAGAAGAAAACCTGAGTGCACAACTAGTTTGTGCATACCCTAAATACCTCTGTAATTTAACAGTCTGTATGTGCCCTCATGAAAATCTGTACACTGCATAAAACAGAGTGCTGAACATCTTTGAAAATACAGGCTGTACCAGCAGAAACATAATTAAGAGAAAAATGCTAATAGCCTTTACGTCCAGGGTGACATTAGGGGTTAAGAGTGCATATGTGTTTGTGTCTGTATTTCAGTCCTAAACTTAGGGCTGAATCCAAACAATGTAACTTCACAGAAGTGGTGAATAATATAAGAAATCTCTTCCCAGTAAAATATTTTTGCCTTTGAGAAAGTAACTGTCATTAATTTGCAACAGCACATACCGGTACTCTTAAATTAGTATTTTCCAGGATAATAATCTGGCTAAAGACATATAATGAGAAAACTATTTCTTGCATGCATTGGTTGAAACCAGTGCCTGCAACCTGATCAAACCATGCAGCAGTGAATGTCTTCTCTGCGTATGTGTTGTGCAGACTTCCAGTTTTGGAAGGGTTGTGTGTGTTTTGGTAACCTGGCCAACTTCTGACTGAGCACCCGTTGTGTTTAAAATTAACAACGGGCTTTCAGCTGCCCATACAACTGTGGTTTCATGCAGTCAATCATAACATATATTCGCTGCTTTTCTCCCTTGTACAAATAATTTGATCAGTGTTGCTGCAAGGCTTTCTGGTGTTGGGAAAGGGGATGAGCTGAGCAGCCGCAGGGTTGTGTCATGACATTCGGTTATGGAGAACTACTGAGATAGAAGCAGAACGCTTTGGGATCAAGGACAGTTAATTAGGTCTGGTGGCCCAAAGATATAGTTACTCTTCTTGGCCATGACATTGAATTGCTGCAGAGTAATTCAGTGGAGCTCTGAGATTTAGCATGACAGGGTCCATCCAAGGAGAGTTCATGGAGCATGATTATTTAGACTATGGTATGTTGTGGGGTACTGCCCAGAAAAGACTTGGTGTAAAATAATCTTTTTTATTACTTTCCTTGTGGATTATGTGAAACTATAAAATGCTGACATTTCCCAATTCATTTGATTCAGTAAAAAAGTAATGAGGTTAATAAAACATCCTAACTCACACAGCACACGCCTAAGTGGGCTTTGGTCTCTGTTATGTCATGCAAGCTTATCAAATTATGTACTCCTTTACCTTCACTCCTTTGTGTTTGATCCAAATTGAGATGATATAGCACTTTTGGGTATCAGCTCAAGACTGAACACTGATTTTGTAGAGTCAACAAGATTTTCATGCCAGATACTGTATCTCATCATATTCTTTTTCATTCCTATGCCCAAAAATCTTATCACAAATGTAAACCCTTAACTGTAGATCAAGATGCAACAATTAATCTGTAATGTTAGCCATCGTACTTTCATTCGGTGACAGAATGATTAATGGTAAAGAACAAGAGAGTAAACTGAAATTGTCCATAAACAATTATTCTTCCCTAGGTTGGCAGGGATGGTAAGAAGCAAGGGTGGAGGGCTTTGTATCAACAATCCTCATTACAGTCTTTTGTATTTTGCCTATTAAGCTTCTGCAGCAAATCCGTGGTGACTCAGGAATGTCATGGTTGTCACTATGCTGCACACTGTGGCCACTCAGAGGTGGGTGGTAGTAGCAGAAATGGGATTCAGTCCTTCTGTTGTTACATTACTGGTTCTCCTACTTGGGAAAATAGTCATCATGTGCGTCTTAAAACAGATAAAAGTGTCAAGTCTGTCTGGTGGAGACTGGTAAGTACTGGAAGAATGAAAATAGTGTCAATGTGCCAAAATATCATTGAATAGTGAAAATGTGGTAGGAAGTCCCCCCAGGCTCAACAACCAGCTTGGAAATGGGATTGATAGGTGAGGTTTTGGAATAAATTTCTATCTTTTTTGCTATTTGGAATAAAAGAAATTAATTTTCCCACTCACTACACCAGGAACATTGCAGGCTATGACTATCTGCTATAACATCATTATTATAATTCATTACTAAAACTTGTGACTTGATCAATGGGCTGAGATCTCTGTCACATCCAGCTTCAATAACTCATGACTTCTGTCATGCTGCTGCTTCTCAGAAGTCGAGGCTTTCAAGAAAGGCAGTACTCTTTCTCATGTTGATGGATAGAGGACCTGGAATGAGGCCAAAAAGGGAGACAGTCAGCAGGTTTACAGGTACCTTACATCAAAATGGAGCTAGAAAATAACTGCTGGTCAATCCCTCAAGCAAGGCTGAGATCAGAAAGATGTGCTGGGAAAAGAAAACGAGACCACATCTTCAGGGCCTGTAAGTAGATCTGGCTTTATGAAGATAGGTCTTTAAGTTGTCATTCAATTGTGCTTAGAGGAAAGCTCTAAAAAAAAAAAATAATACAACCCCAAAAAAACCCAACTTTGTTAGATGTGCTTCTCATAAACTCTAAACTGGACTATATTATTTTAGCTCCTTTTATTGATTTGTCTGAAAACACACAAAGCTTCAATTTTTTGGTCTGATTTGTGTGCCTACCTAGTTGAGTTTGGAAGCTGGACTGCCAGAGGGACCAGTTTGTAATGAACTACATAGCCTTGCACCTCTCAGCTGCTGATTTATAACCACTCTTGGACATAGGTAAGCAAAAGTATCAATCACCGTTAGTGTTACATCATAGCTGTTATAGGGGAGGTTATGGGGTGTGACATAGTGTTGCTGTAGTTTCCCTTAGATTCGCCTAGGACCTGGTAGTTGGCATATTTTCTGGCAGTCTTAACAGAGGCCTGAGAGCTTAAAACTTAGTGAGAGCTTAAATCTTGGTGGAAGGGATCCATCTGGGTTTACTGTCAAGGCCAGCATGAAGAAATAGGCATTGCCCCTCGTACAGAGAGCACTGAGTGCAGGGATATAAAATAAACCAGCACCTTTAAAATGCATTAAGGATAGGATCTTAGATTGCCCCTAAACGCTGTGCTTCTCTCCCTCTGATGTCTGCTGCTATTTCATTTTTATTGTCTTTATAGAAAAATTTCAAAGGGTTAGAGGAAAGAGAAAACAGTCTCATAAAGTTGCTCTGTGATCCACAGAGCTACCCCACAGGGGTAGGGTGCAGATAAGAGTTTTTGAGATGCTCTAAAAGGTTGCAAATTCACGGCCTTAAAGGTGCTGTTTAGGCCCTGTATTTACTGGCACATGCATACATACCTACCTGCATGCACAATCAATGTGTGATCAGGCTGTAAATTTCTCTTAAATTATTTTAGGAAGATGTTCTTATAATGCAATCCTTGTCTAAACACAGTGCTGACAAATAATGCTATTTGACTCCTACCTAAAGTTTTTTTCTCTGGATTTCCTGCTCTCTCTCTGAGAATCAGATCCTCAGCAGTGAGGGATTAAAGTCTCACGCTGTAACATTCATCCTTCTTGCTGAATGAATAACATGATTAAGGTATATGGGGAAATGGAGTGACAGTAGCAAGTTCCATAGGTACAAACCCCCTCAGGGGTTGTGCTGCAATATACAGTGATTTATTTGGCAGTTATTTGCATGCAACAAATGCCTGCGAACATTTCTCTGGAATTCTGGACAATTTCCGTGATGGGAGAAACTGAAGAAGGCTCATCTGGGAGAGGAGCAGCATTTCTTCCTGCCACTATGTAGACAGCTCCAAGCAGCAGGACAGAGTGAGGGACTAGCATGTTCTGCATATAATTTGTGTCCCATACAAGAAATAACATACCTAGTCCTGTACACTATGGTGTGACCAGAACAGTCAACACACAAGGTATTACAGATGAGACACTGGTGATCAGGTAGTGCAGACTACCTTGCGTCAGCCAGCACAGTCCTGGGCTAGGTGCAAGGCCTCACTGCTCCAGAGCGAAAACGATTTTTTCTGGGAGATGGCCATTAGCTGAAGACCTGCTTTGCAAAATCATCTTAAGAATTGTAATTTCTCTTTCAAAGGCTTGCACTTTTCCTGTAGGGTTCATCATCTCACAGATTTTGCTGTGTACATTTTTTCAGCATTTCTATTAGAGAAGAGAATGCCTCTATCCGCATTTTTCAGAAGGGGAATGAAGGCACTGAAAAAGTTAGAGCCACATCCATGAAGGGACCAAGTGAGGCTTTGGTATCTTAGTCCAAAACTTAGTTTCTCAAAAATTCTGCTCAGCTACTGCTTTAAGTCTGCAACTGCCTGACTTTTTGACATTTGGGTTTTTCAGTAACCCAAATTATGCTTCTGGGCATTCTCAGGGCACCTCAGCCTTGACAGTCTGAGCAGCTCAGACCCTCTTTTATGCATCAACTTTGGATCCATAAATGAGGTGTCCCTTGTTTTCTTGCCTGAGGGGTTCAATCCAATATATGTTCTCCAGATATACCAACTCGATTGGGTTCTGCACAAAATAGAGTTGCCATGTACCTCTCTATCTCGTCATCACCCTCTCCTCAACAAGGTTTCTAAGCATTTGTCTTGGCTACCTGAGAAACTTAGCGTCAGATCCACTCAATACCTAAAGCCATTCAGAGCCGCATCTTTGACGCAGAATGGAACAGCTTCTAAGATAGGTTGAAAACGGGTTTTTCTCTCAGCAGAATAGCCTAGAGGGAGATGGTGAAAACCACCTGTGAAACAAGGCACATGAATCCCATCAGGTAGAAGATAATGAGCCCAGTCCTCACAGATGTTGGTGGATCGTGTTGTCAAAACTCTAATGGAGTTACAAAAGAACGCAGCAACCTCATCTCAGATTTTGGATCAGAAGGTTTAGACAGCTACCCTGAGGAGAGCATTCAGGGCTCTGAGTGTCCTGGTACTACTGAGTGAGGAACCTAAGACACAGAGAGGAGCAGCATCTCTGTTTGGAGATATCAGCATAGATCCTAAAAGCTGCAGAGCTGCATCAGCATGGTAATGTGCTGGAGTTGTTCTGGTCCTCCTCCTGTGAGCAGAATCGTAATAGTGGAAAAGCTACAGTGGCAGCAATGTGAAAATGTATGGTGGCTTGAGGAAAGATTCAGTGCTACACTGAGAACATCCGGCTAGGGGTCAGCAACAATGAAAGTCTGGTCCAGGAGCTTTTTAACACCAAACAAGACTGGCAAAGTTTATCTTCTGCTTCTGGAGATGTGGGGTCAACTTTATGTTTTGATTAAAACCATGGTATCAGATTTCAAAAGGAGATAAAGCTAAACTGTTGTGAATAAATTACCACAGATAACTTCATGATATAGACAGTGGGCCAAATTCTGTTCTCTGGTGGACTTCCTGGCTCCACGTGCTTTGACCAGTTTTCTGTTTGTGTGGCTTCAGTTGCCTTGTGTATGACCTCTTGTACTTTTCTCCACCGCTGCGTGCAAGAGGCCAGGTAGCAACTAATATATGTGTTCTGATTTAAAAACTGAAAAGATGGTTGAAAGCTAAAAGAATGTGTGTTTAATCAACTGTCCATTGGGGTATGAAAGAAAACCCTTCTTTCTTTCTTCTTTTTTTTTTTTGAAAACCTAGATATGTAATTTCCTGGGAGACCAGAAAGATGAGTTTTGGTCTCTTGTGCAATTTAAAAAAACAAAACAAAACAAAACAAAAAAACTGTCTAAATGTTTTGGAGGCAGAAGCTTGGTCTGATCTCTTGGGTAAATACAATGCATTTTAGAACTAGACATAAAAGATATACTAAAAAGTATTTTAAAGGAGAAGCCTGAATGTACTAACAAGAGTTGGCAAGAATCAGGAAGGCCTGCGTGGCACTATCTTCTTTAGGGATCAAAATGATATAACTGTAGTTGAACTTCCCTTGCTCGGTGCCATCATTTCACTTGTCTTGAAAGAAGAACTGCAAGTGCTTGAATCAGCGATCAGAACATTTTTTTTAACAGAGTCTCAAAAGTGCTTTGCTACGTTATGGTGGAAAGTTGCTTGCGACTTCTTTTGCTGCCTCTCCTCTGATAATCACAATGCTCTCCTCTTCCAACCTGGAGCGATTATGTGATAGGGCAGTGGGCTGGGAGAAGCTGTGCTGGCGTGATGGGAGAAGCAATGAGTAAGCACAGTCATACTGCTGCTTGACCACAGAGTTTCACCTTTTTGTGATTTATATTTGCACACATTAGTGCTGGAAAAATTATTTTTGAAACTTCTCTGGAAAGATTAATTAATTTTATTTCTTTATTTTTTTTTTTCATGTCCTGCAAAATAACTACCTGATGCACTGTCTAGGAAAACTGTTATTTAAACCCATTTACTTTGTCTGTATATCTGTATTTTTTCCCTGTTACAGGCTGAATGGAAAGAGTCAAACACACTCAACTTCCATTTTCTTGTAAAACAACTGTCTGTGCCCTCTTCTGAAATTCAGTGGATCCTCATTATGAACTGGTTCAACCTTTAAAGCTTTGGCTTAACAGTTTTTTGCCTTGTGTTTGTTAGGTTCAGTTAACATATCCCTGAACAGGGAAGACGTTTGAAAATAGGAGAAAGGTTGTATTTCAGATTCTGAAATGCCTCTGAGGCTGGCATTTGTTTGGACCTAAAGCGTCCGGGGTCTTATGACGGGTATTAATAGAGGGGTCACAGTTCGAAACCAGTGTTCAAGAAAGGTGCTCAAAAGATGTTGAGGCAAGAACAAGCACTGGAAGCATGCAGACCCCTGGGAGCAGCTTATCAGTACACAGAGCCCAATACCGAGGGTTCAGACAACAACCAAGATGTCCAGGCAGCTTGACAACAGTAAAAAATATGGCTATGAAATGAGAGAAATTTGCACTTATTCCGCTTGCTTAGAGTATTCTGTTTTAAAATCAAGACTGTGTTTGTTAATGAATCTGCTAAGGGAAAGGGGGTGAATGGTTCTGTGGAGACTCGCTGCCATGTGCCCCCACCATGCCCCCATGGCTATCCACCTATAGACCGAAGAAGATAGTGAGATGTTCTGTAGCATTTCTCCGCAAGCCTAAGCCTGGCATGGCCAAATCCTTCTGCCATTTAAGTGGGTGGATGCTGGAACTATTGTGCTGTTTCCTGGCAGGAGGATAAACTACAAGGTCTGTAAGTTTGGCTGAGTGAAACCTTCGGTTGTATCTCACTGGGTAGACAGTGTGGGTGGGGCTGCTGCCTCATCGGGGTCCCTGGGCTCATCAGGCTTCCTGGAGCTGTTTGCAAGGGAAGGGCCTGCTATGACCGTTGCTGTCCTTCTTGCATCTAACCTCGAAAGCCATATTTCTTGATAGAAACCATCTATTTCTTGGCAGTGATAAAAAAGTCTTTGATATAAGCCACAAAACTAAGATGATTGTTACCTTTCTGCAGATGGTATGTTGTGCCTTATATTAGAGGTGATGATTACCACTTCGTTCCGGGCTTGTTATTGCAGGTTGTCACTGTCTGCCACTGAGGGAGTACATGTAGACCTTCTCTAAATCTTTGACAAAGTGAAACGAGACAAAGTCCAAGAGGATTGCTCTGTATTTACAGGCAAAGTCAAATGCTCCTGTCTTCACTTTTCTTCCTCACTCTGGTGTGGTGAAACTTTTGTGAAAAATCTCACGCTTTTCTGTTGGGGGGAGGGAGGGCAGCACGAATGCGTTTTGATGGTTCCTTTGAAAAAGGAAGAAAACCAGATTCGATGAATAAAAGCAAGGCTTTGAAAATCTGATGATAAAATGAAGGAAAGCACATGGAAAAAGGGATTTGTCGCTAAAATGAAAAGAAAAACGGCTATGTGACAATCAGTTCAGTGACAGTCTAAACAGCATTATGCCAAAAATTGCAAAGAGCCTTGCTAGCTGGAGATGAGGCACTGTGATGAAAAGAGGAAATAACCAGCAAGGAAGTGGATGGAGAGGAAATTCTGTAGGATCATATTCCAAGGAAATTGTGTAAGTCCATGCACAGACTCCTGCCTAGTGGATGCTGATAATGCCAGCATTAATTACCAGAAATTTTTATGTTTAAGACGTTGTGAGATGTTTGAAGCAGGCTGAACTATTTGGGAAATCACCGAGGTTGAATCTAGCAGAGAAACAGGTCAACAAGTGCCTGCAGAGAGCTACGTACTCAAATGAGTGCCTTAAATCTCCCTCCCCACCATGCGACAGCACTCAGCCAGGTGCGTCATTGAGTTTGCACCTTCCGACGTTGCCTGCTATCCCTCTCCGTTCCTGCATTACAAATCTTTTTGGCCACAATTTCTGAAGTTCACAATTAGAAGTACAGCAGACACTGCAAGGGTCCTTCTCTCCCAGGCTGCTTTGGCTGCTTAAGTCATTTTGGCTCTAGATTGTTTGGGGAGGGAATGTGTCCCCTCCTACGCAGAATTGTTACTCTGTGTGTGTGTGTGATGTGTGTGGGATCTGCATGGTTCTTGCATCGTTGCACACTATGTGTCATGCTGTCATAATTGGTTTAACCTCACTAAGTATAACTGAGAACACCTGTTTTCTCGGAGTGATATTTTTTCTTCACATATGTCACAGCTATTCTCATTCTTTATAGTGTATTTTTAGACCTCATATTTAATCACAGCATAAAAGTGCAAAAGTCTCTTTTCCACAAGAAAAAAAATATTTTTCATTATCTTGTTTTTTTAAATAATTGTATCATGTTTTTGACAGCTAAATAAATGGATTTTATTAAACAGGATTATGGGCTGAGATTATTTAGTATTCCTTTTTTATTATCTGATGTAGCCTCTGCTGGGAGCTGTGAGTTTCTTTTCTTCATTTCCAACATTGATTCTTGCATTAGACGGTTACATTGAATAATTAATATACTCCCCATGATTGATGATTTGCATGGCCTGAATATTAGGTTATCAATCATGACCCACTTGTTCTAATGTAATCATATTGAAAACGTGTCAAAAGCTGTTTACCCAACAATGACAACAGGAGCTGTGATATTGAAGGTGCCTGATGCACTATAGCAGGAAATATCCTGGTTGAACATTCATAATGCAGAGATTATGAGTTCCTCAAATTGATGTAACAAAAGCCTGGAGCCCTTGGTGAGAGTTATCAACTCCAATAAGAAAAGCCCTTTTTTCAGCTCGAAAATCGTACTGATTTCTTTGCCTTTTATCAGCTGCTTAGTGACTTTTTGAGCCTACAGTGTAAAGTAATTATGTTCTGTGCTGCACGACATAAAGAAACTGAAAAAAAAAAAAGTTTTTTTTTTAAAAAAGGAACTGCACTGCCTGTATCTGTTGTTACTGGAAGGAGAGAGCATTGTTAAGGTCTTGCTGTAGTTCACTTTCACCGGATTACTGCAAACATTGAAAAAGTGGGGTTTGCCTATGCGGGAATCATTAAAGCAGAGCACCTCCACTCTGAGCACACTCAGAGTACAACGCACAATTCACTTGCAGTGTATTTCTTAGCTCATAGGTGTTACTGCAGACCATAACAGTTCCATTTCAACACCCTGCTACTCTTTACCTTGGCCAGCTACAGTGACTCTCAGGTTTAGTTGTGCATATTCATTTCACTCTTTCTTTCCTTTTTCCTGTGACAACTCAGGTTAACAGGGGCATTACACTGAGATTCGGCTCCACAAATTCATACTGATGGAAACACTCCCTGTGGCCACAGCAGAATCACTCACTTAATCCAAAGCTGCTGGAGGTGGAGAAGTCTAAAGAACTGGGCTTTATAACTCCAGGCAGCAAAGCCGCTTCCTTCAAACTCTACCTGGCTTCTATTCTGAACTGTAGAGTACCTTGGTTTTCCAGACTCCTTTGTTCACAACACATCATGCAGCAATGCTTTATCTGGCATTTGGCGGTGCCTTACTCCTCATAACACCTTTTGGCTTTGATGGAGTCCTCAAAAGCATAGCTCCTTCCCCTGTTGCTCTTGATGTTAGGCAACTTAACTTAACAGGTGGATGTAGACCAAAAGCAGATTATTCATCAAGATTAAGAGTACCATGGTTTTGTCCAAATGTGAGGACCCAATTAGTCCTGGCTAGCCTTCAAGGCATATATTCATGAAGTTCATACTGATGTGGTCTCTGAATAGCTGGAATAGTTGACAGTCACAAAAAGAATGAAAATTGAAAAATGTAAATGTTCAGGGGAAAAAAAAAGAAAGATGACCTACAGTTTGACTCCTCTTTTTCTTCCTTCAGCCAGTATTTGCTCTGTTCCTTCCAAAGAGGAAAACTGTATAGGAGCCATGTAGTCTAAGTGACACAACCCAGTAGGAGGGGTAATCTCCTGGGATATCACCACAGTCGAAGGCCAAGTGTTTCAATTACTTAATATATGACAATATTATCCTTGTTGTGTCTCACAGGGATTAAAACAGAGCACAAGTATGTCCATTGTTGTAGGAAAAAGGATTCCTAAAATAATTTGTGATAATAAAACCACGGAAATCTGGAACTGGAGAAAGTGTACACGGAAAAGACCTAGTCATCTAATTCCTCTGCCAGTGCAGGATTTCAGTATGCGTTTTTAGTATATTCTTAGTGTAATAGAGTTACTTAGAAAACTATGCCCCAACCTGTTGGATTCGAACACAACCACGGTGATTCATGGGGATTATGATTTCTTGGCTTGAATCTCTGTACTTAATTCAAAGTGCCTAAAACACTAGTGCTTCTACAACCATGGGAAATTAAGCAAATGAATTTGATTGCAAGAAAAGCCATGTTTCTTAGCTTCAGCAAACTATGTCTTCTATTACGTTTTATCGCACTACATAGTTACAGAATTGCCAGCTCAAGCCAGTGAGAAAAATTGTGTTAGATTTCTAAGTTCTTTTTAGAAATCGTCTTCAATAAGAGGGAATACATAAAAGAGAGTATGTTCTGCATTTTCCTTTTTGCCTAAAATTTTTTTAAAGCTTTTAGTGCCCACTACTAATCTTCCCTCCACAGCTACGACAGTTCACAAACTTTCACTATTTTTAAAGTAGAAGCAGGGACAGTCTGTTTATTGAAATGACTCCAGGAATGGCACCTTCAGAAAGACTCCCGATATGTGAGACTGACATATAGTAAAGGTAACACTGTAGTTTCTCTTTCTCACTGGTGACTGATCTTTCAAATATTTGGGTGTTTGTTGTGCCATGGTGTCTTCTCTTGATTGCACCATGGTCAATTTTTGCCTGCCACACTTTATGTGTGATGCAGGACAGGTGAAAATCCCTGTACATAAAAGAGGAGCATAAAAACTTCCCATCTTGTAAAGTGCTGACTGCTCTATAAAGCTTTCCTGCAGGAAAAGCTGTTCTGCTTTCTGAATCGCCATTTTTACATTTTTTTAATTAACATTTTTTTGGTTATTGCCCCAAGACTAAAAGCCCACTAGTTTTCAATTGTTTCATTTCTCAGCCAGTAGTAGAATTTTCCTTGGAAAGAAGCAGCATTTTATGGAAACCATCAGTAAACTGTTTTTCTACGGAAAATATTTGAGTAGCCCTCCTCTGTGTACATAGCTATAAAAATATTAGGGCAATATGTGCTAAGTGGGCGGCACGATTGTTTCAGCACACAGCACCCATCTCTGCAAGCTGCTGCCAAAAGCAAATTACTCGAGCGAGCTGTTTAACATAATAGGACATAGCAGGTGTTGGGCCACATCTTCAAACAAACAAAACCCAGGCAATGAGTAATTTACTGGAAGGAGCAGTATAACCAAAATGTTCTTCTTCTGACCCACAACACTTGAATTCCATAGGAAAACAAATCCGCTGTCCTCCAATGCAGAGCTCGTGTGTGCGGGATACAAATCTTTCTAAGCAACCAGAGACATATCTGATACTGCGCTTGGAAAAGATCAAAATGGGCACGGACTTCTGAGGCGAGACGTGAAACACATCTCTCCGTCTGAACGTTCCTCCATACACCGCAATTATAAATAAGTACAAACAAAGTCCATTCCCTGCTGACTCTGAATGGAAAAGAGCTGGAGAGAAGAAGAAAAAAAATGTCTGTGTATAATAATTTTGCTTTATAATTTTGGAAAGCTTTCAGGCTTCACACCAGGCAGCAGAGAGAAGCAGAGGACGCCGTTCTCATAGAAGAGCGTGAATTTTCCCATCGTCATTGTCCACAATGGTCTCGACCCCGAGAGCAGGATATTTTTAGGCCTAGGTTTATGAACAGCGATGGATTCTTTTGCAGGTGGAGAGGTGAGGGGTGGTTCGGTAGAGCAAGACGCAATTTGACGCGTTATATGTTGTGGAGGTGGCACTGCGAGTCTCGGCCACTGGGAAGGTGGGCTTCCCTGATGCCTCCTCATCTGCCGCTGCGTTTCCTGGAATTGCCGTGGAGCCTGCTGCACTGCCCTCCCTGCGCCCGCCAGAAGGCTGATCACGTATGAGGTTCCTGAAGCACGTGACAGTCACTTTACATTTGATGTCACCGACACCAGCCTAAGGTGACAGAGTTGTCTCGTTCTTGGCATCCTCTCAAATCCTGTTGCTGTCCATGGATACTTCTCACAGCTACTGTAAATGCTTAATCACCGCAGAAGCAGTGACAGGTTTTTTCTGTGTTGTTTTGTCAACTTCGCCTGTGAATATCAGGAAATAAAGCTGGGTGTCGTGTGGCACTTGGCAATTTCTTTGCTGGAGATTTATTATTGTTTTTAATATTCTCTTTCTCCCTTCCCACCCCCTTCCCCTGCCAGGTTCTCGGTGGCAATATTAGGATGAATGTATCTGTCAGCTTCAAACCATGACTTTTTTTTTTCTGTGCTTGTAGGGTTGTCCCAGAGCATACCTGGGAGCTGGGAATATTGGGAAGAAAAAAAAAAAGCAAGCAGAGGCCTCTGTAGCATAAGATTGCAGGCCTTGCCTGGAACGTGAACACCCACGGAAGCAAGGGAAAAGGAGGCTCATTAGGTGCCTCTGACTCCCACTGCCTTTGCTATTTTTGGGCCAGCTGTCATGTGCACGGGGTGATCTGCCTGGCCTTGACGTTTGGTGTAACGTCTCAATGCCAACCCATCGTACCTTTCCCCCTCTTGCACCCTGCGATGGGAGAGCGAAGCAGCCACCGCTACCGTTACGCCGCCGGGTCAAACGGCCAATTAAGCAAGCGGGGGCTGGCTGTGCCCAGATGAGGGCTCGGGTGGGCCGAGGGGAGCAGGGTGTGCAGAGCCATCGCCTTGGAGCGCCCTGCAAACCCTCCTCTCCACCTCTGCCACGTCCCTGGGAACTGCCAGGAAGAGCATCTGAGCTGCCTGCAGCTTTAATGGTACAGCACAGGGGAGCAGAGGTCTCCCAGGATTAATTAATGGGCATCCCGAGAACACATTCTCATTATAGCTATAGCACTAGGGTTTTTCTTCATTTTGCAGAACATCAAACGTATTAGATAGCATGAGGGGGGGAGGGAAGGGGAAGCGGGGAAGGAAGAGGCTGCGGTCAGAGCGAAGCAATATGGACCGGGAGACTGAATCCTGACCCTGTCAGAGGCTGTCACAGGACCTAATATTGCATTTATTTAAACTGTGTTTTCTCTGGTATAACGCGGGTTGACTCTGGAGGAACGAGCCTTGCTTTCGAGGGGTGCGCAGGTCCCTGGGGGGACGAAATGCCACTGATAATGAAGAGCTCTTGCTGACATCCTCCACCGCGATTTTTATTTGTTTGTAGCTGCTCATTCTTTGTTAGAGCCCAGAACTGGCGAGGCACGTGTGTTTTGTTTCTCTCATGTGATTTTCCCCGCCAGTCAGCATGGCTTATGCTCAATTAATTCCATCAATATACGGTCCCCCCCAGCCTCATCTGCACTCGTGTAGCGTGACAGGCAGTTGTGAATATACCACTGACTGTGTCCAGACAAAGGCGTGAGGAGGCTCCGCGAGGGGTCTATTAACTCCTCAGACTGACTGCGGCTTCGGTTGAGGCACAGCCCCTTTGCAGGAGGGTTTTCTTATTTGGTGAAACACTTAGTAAAAAGTGCTTCCTCCCTCCTGGTGAATTAACCGCCGCATGGATGCTGCCAAGCCACGGCACTGCCGTCTGATCCACCTCCTACGAAACACCGGGGTAGCCAGATGCGGGTCTCCGGTGCTCACCAGCACGTACAAAACACGAGCTCCCGGCTCCGAGGAGCTTGGGTTTTCACCCCGCACGATGGAGCGCTGCAGGTGACCAACTCCGGCTGAGTGTGTCGATGAGGGAGACGCTCTGACCGCATTCTGTCCCGCTGACACGATTAAACAGCCATGACTTTTTCCGAAAGAGCACTGAAGTTCACAGCCATCATTTTGTCTTTTTCTTCATAATCCATGAACCCACTCATATCTTGGGGCCATGTGATCCCTTCAACCACGAGGCAAGGTGCTCGCAGGTGCACTGCAATGCTCTGAAGAACAGGGAGCAAAATAAAAATGGCAGTTTTCATCAGAAAAAATTACCTGTCTGCACACTGGGTATTTCAGAGGCACGAGGCTGTACTAATTGGGGTGCAGTCTAATGACTAATCCCATTAGAGGTGCTGTTTACGGATTATCCACTTGTTTGAGAGACTAGAAAGCAAAGTTGGAATTAAAAAAAAAAAATCAAAAAGGAGAGAGAATATTTTTTTAGAACCTCCGTGACACGAGAATGTGAGAGATGTTAGTTATATTGAAACGCTCTTTCAGCCGACAAGGTCACTTGTGGCAATAATCCGCTCATTAGAGGTGTAATCCATCACTCAAGTAATATCAATTTAGCGCCAGGGTTTTAATGCAGGTTGTACTAATCATTAGCGGCAGTTTGTCAACTGCATAATTCACAAGGGATTGTGGGTATGCATGATTTAGCAGGTGACCCTTGACCTCTGCTGAGTAAGAAGCCTGCCTTAGAGGCAAAATCAAGAGGGACAAAAAGCAGTGCTCACTCATGAACAATTATTATGCTTAACAGCATGACTGTCATTTTAGAGGGAAAGGGAAAAAACAGTATGTCCTGAATAATGAAGGATTAAAATTCACCTGAGATTTGGCTCCAGCTCCAGCGCTGGAGTCGCCACCCCCACTTAGCAGGGCAGGGAGAAGACAACACTTCTTTTTTATTGTTTACTTAATGGCCCCTTAGCTCATATCTAAGAGCGAAAAGCCCTTCCGCCATGCAAAACACGAGGGGTGATCACAGCACCAGACTTATTTATTCTCCCACTGTGAAAATGTTGGTTTACTCCCGTCTCTATCCCAGGTGCCAAGCACGGGGATTGACCTGTGACTGTCATAGGTGAAAAGTATTAGCTGGGAAAGTCTGCATTAGTGTCAGACAGGTAGAGGATTTCCCCTCAGGCTGTTAATTCATTTGGAGGGAAGAGGAGAATAACCTGAAGTGAATTTCTGTGCCCACCTGAAATCTACTCAGAGAGTTAAATGCATAGTTTGATTTACCAATCATTATAAATGTAGTATAGCATCATATTCTCTATTTCAACTGTTGGAAAAATCCATTCCTTTTCACATCCCACTTGGGAAGTTATCCGTGTCTTGCCTCGCCGTATCGCTGTTCTGTTTTATAATAGCAATAATCCTCCTGAAATCTGGCAGTAGCACCAGTTAAGTGCCCTGAGCTTTACTGCAATTAAGGTACTTTTTAAATTTTTTTTTTTGCTTGCAATAATTCAGAATTGGCTTTGACTTAAAAACTGAAAATTAACACGTGATTTAGCCTGTAATTTGCTCTAATTGCTTTTGGTATTTTCCAAGCGGGGGCTGGGTGGCAGGAAGAAGGATGAGGTCAAACAACTCAGCAGTTTAAGGGGCAGAAGCGGCAAGTGGAGGTGCCCGCCGGCCGCTTCCCGCCGGGAGTTTCGG
>NW_010273956.1:0-34349 GCF_000690775.1 Eurypyga helias
CATTCTATGATTCTATGATCTTTAGGAAGCACAGCAAAGAAGTAGTACAAGAAATCCAAAACTGCAGAATGCAAAGAAATTATTCTCTAAAGCAGGAAACTGAACTTCAGGGCTCATCTGGTTCTGAGAGTTTTGAGTTCTGCAGAGCTTTCCATTTTTCTGTTCTTTGATTTAAGCTTTAGAAGCTGGAATGGGAGGTATTACCTATTTGAAGGAGATTTTTTTTTCTCCAGATTGTAGCCAAAAAAAGATGACAAGAGGAAAAAGAGGAAAAAAAGAAAATCTCATGTAAAGGAGAAACCTGCCAGCCACAAACTAAACCACACTTTATTTATTCTGAAACAGAATTAAAATGAATAGCATCATTAACTGCATCTGCTAAGAAGTTAGCAAGCTTCTGTATGGAACGAGCTTCTGCTTAGGAAGATGACTTCTTCCCACATCTCATCCCTGGAGTCTGAGTGACAGAAACACAGGCCGACTGCGGCCTCCTGCTTCAGACAAGTGAAGACGACAGAGGTCAAAGACAGAAACATACTGAAATAGGTTCACCACAAGAGAAGGATTATGCAACCTTAGATATAATTTATACACTCAGTGAAGAGGGATAAAGGGTGATGAAGGCATTCAACAAGTGACTCCCATGTACGTATGTGAGAAAGAACTCATCACTTCAAAAAACAAAATAAACAATTTACTCCCGTTATGTTATATTGCTGGGACTGCCAAGCAAGTCCACAGGTATTAATTAAATTAGATAATTGATGAGACTGGAATGAAGCACAGCAATAGCTAAAATACTTTGCAGATGGGATTCAAGACTAAGTCTGCTCTCGATCCTAAGTTTGCTCTTAGACACTCTCACCATGTGTCTAAAAGCAAACAGAACAGGCTTTTTATTTAACTTATTCTTAAAAAACTGATACTATAAAACCCAAGTTAAGCAAAAGGAATACAAACCTACTCCCAAGCTGCTGGGCAGAGAGGGAGGGTAGAGCTTGTCTCCATCTTTTTCAGTTACTCAGGAATCACACAAACAGCCCTTAATGCTTTTTTGTTTTCAGTGTTGTATACAGCAACTTCAGTGTTGGAGAAACGTGGAGGCATCTTTGTCTGAACAACAGCAAATCTGCAACAGGCTTGTCCTGTACCTACTCTATGTCTGTGGGACAATACAACAAAACCGACAAAAATAAGAGCATCTTCGACAGAAATGGACAATTTATTTTAAAATTAACATTTGAAATTTTGGTTGAAAAAATACAGTCAGACAGAAGGACAAAGTGCATTTCTTCCCAGAGAACCAAACAAACTACTGAACATCTGCTTCAGAGGCAACAGTAACTGTGTGTCCCAGCCGATGAATGACCTACGCAAACTTTTCCCCAACGTTACTCAGCAATAGCTTATTCAATCTCCTCTTTGAATAAAGCAAGCTCGTCAGAAATCAAAGGGTTAAATCCCCCTTCTCATCTTCCTCCTCTCCTCAGCTTCCCACACAAGACTGAACCTATTTCATAAATGAGAGCTGTCCTCCTACGTAAGATCTATATTAATGGAATCACTCTTTGAGGATCACAGGCTCCATCTATCCTGGCACATTAAGCAGTGCCAGGGCACGTTCCCGTGAGAAGGAACGTGATCATCTACACTTGCACAGTGGGAGATGGTCCCTAGCAGCGCCTGGCCCCAAAACGAGCAGCTGTCTCCCAAGCCAAGCTCTGGCCCAGCTCTGGAGTGAGCTCTGTGCACCCATCAGCTGGGATGTGACCGACCTGTTTTGGTGTGTAACAGACTCAATGGCGCTGATCAGAGCTCCTCCGTGCCAGCCAGCCCCACTGCCAGAGCAGCCTCAGTGTTTGTGCGCACCGACGAGGCACAAGAGCAGACCCCCAGCATCACACACGGTGTGCCAGCCTTGGATCTCCAACTGTCTTAGGCTGAGGTGTCTTTAACGGTCTCTTCCCTAATGTACAGCCATGAGAGAGCAGAAGCAGCTCCGACGGTATGTGGTCACCAAAAAATCAGCTTCCCCCCTGACTATGGATGTGAACTGTCAGTGGTTTCTGTGGAGACGATTGGAGTAACATGGCAATGTGAGGTCCTCTGGTCCGGGGGAAAAATAGCTGTCATCAGCTTGGTAGCATTACACACCCTATAAATTCTGGGAAATGTGTTCTATTTCTATTCTATTTCTAGATGAGGCCTTGAGCAACCTGGTCTAGTGGAAGGTGTCCCTGCTGATGGCAGGGGTGTTGGAACTAGATGGTCTTTAAGGTCCCTTCCAACCCAAACCATTCTATGATTCTAGTTAGTATACAATACGAGTCTGAGCAATATAAAAGCAAACCTATATTAGGAACACAGTACCCAGGCTGTAAGTACATCTGCCTTCTACAGCTGCACCGAGCAGGGGGCCCTGGGTTACAGCAGCAGCATTCGAAAATGCCTCATTATAACTCTTTGAAATGACCTATCAAGCTCCTTTCTGTGACTTTCTGCACCCCAAAACACTTTGCTGTACACGGGAAAGGTCACACACACCTTTAAATGTGCTACTGGATTTGACGCTATTGTTTCAATAAAACACCAACAGGAGAAGCAAACTGAGGGCGTTGCTCTCCCCACCCGCCAGCACTCCACGTCCTCAGACCTGTACTGCTCCTAGGTCTCTCATTCGCCTCCTGCGGTTAGAGGTGTCTACAAAAGCTGAGTAGACACCAGTAAGTCTGGTTTTAACACTGATTTCTGTCATCATTTTCCTGCAGTGAAGGGAAGAGTGGGAAGCCACATACACAGGGGACCTCACAGACAGCAGGTGAAGGTGCAGACCACATTCTGCCCGTGTGTCCCTCCCTTTGGGCCTGATGAGCTGAGCACCAGTGGTACTATGGGCAGTCAGGGAAAGACCAGCATTTCAGCTGGCTAGCTGGAATATTGCCGGTAGTGTAACTGCGCAGACTCAGGCCACAGGACAAGCACTGGGGTATTCTGGGATACGACAAAGATGCAAAAGCTGAAGATGTTACTGCCAGGTCCCGCCATCATTTCCCATGTTTAGCCCTTCTGCTGGGGATGGCCAGAACAGGGGGTGTGCCCCAACCGAGGGCACCAGTGTCTCCAACTGCCCCAGCGATCCTCACCAGAGCACAGCACTCAGCAGCCCTTCTCAGCGCTCCAGAGCATCCCACACTGGCTTCCCCCCTCCCGGGCTGCAGGGCTGATCTAGCTGGTTTCAAGGAGAGCTGAGTATCTCTTACCGAAACCCACCCCCTGCGCTAGAGTCAGTGATGAAGATGCTGCTCCCAAGACAGAGAGGGCAATTAATTACCACAATCTACTTTGCCGGTTCTAAGTGTCACACCAAACATGTTTTAACACCTTTTCTTCAACACTACGCACTGTAAAAGGCAGCACTGTATTATACATTTTTGGGATGAGAACGCTTGATCAATACAAGTAGAAGACAAGAACATTAAGTAAAAGCAAAGATAATTTGAAAAATATGATCTAAAAATCAAACTCAGAATGAAACGGAGTTTTCATCTTCCAGACGACCGGTATAACATGAACTGACTTAACTCATCTGACAAGATGGATTACAGCTGGCCCCTTATCTCTTGGCCTGCTTAGCAACATGAAAGGAAAAGAAAAACAATACATTAATTGATGGTGGAGAACGTTTTTCTTCCTAATGGTTTCCAGCCAGAATTTTTGAGCTTCAGCCATTTCCCAAATAATAGCTAGCATTTGTGTACACATTACTTTCTTTCATGTGACAAGGAAATGTAATTTTTCTCTGAAAATATACTCATTAAGGAAGCAAACCCCTTCCCTCCCCCACCCAGAAGCTTTTGCACCCCATTCATAAGTGTGACACAGTACGATCACTTTAAAAGTCTGGAGGAACCGCAGAGCCTTTGAAAACTCCCACAGCAGAGACACAGCCTTGTGCCTGCTCTCCAATGCCCTCTATTAGATCAGGTCTACCCAGCATTTTAAAGTTATTTGCCATGCCATAAGCATCAGAGATCTCAATCAGGTTGAGAATTATTCTAGGAAACACAAAAAAAAAAAAAATCAAAGAAGCTAATGATTACCACAAATAATTGAAAGAAGCAGGCATCATTAATACAGTCATAATATTACATAGGTTGATTATATGCTCAGAAGTCACTTGGAAGTATTAATTTTCTCTGATAGAAGCTTTTCAGCTCCATTCCACAGAGCTATTTCAAGAAAAGGAAATGCACAAAGGGACTTGCAAATGATTGTGCAGTACTTCCTAGCAGCCTCAGTGCTCAGGGAGGTGCGAGTTGCAGGGATGATGGTGGATGAAATTCAGTATGGGGAGGTGAGCAGCAATGCATGCTGGCCAAGGCATCTGAAATTCTCCTACTACCAACATGCAGCTCCTCAGAAGACAAACTCAGCTGCAAAAGGGCTCAGGGAAAGTCTCTAGCCACTGCATGCTAAGCCTATTAGAAACAGAAAACAAATACCTAGCAAAAAGGTAAAACCAAGACAGTGTGTCCTGTGAGTTTGTGCCACTGTTTGTGAAACACTGGGTTAAACAAATCTGTTTGTTTGGGCCTCATTTTTCTTGCCCGCCATCGACATACAGCTCAGAGCATGGAGACCCAGCACAGAGCACGTATCTACCCGACACAGGGGCCTGAGCTGTTGCCAGAACAGAGACCACTTAGCAGGACACCAAAAGAAATCACCATTTTTTTCTGTTACAGCAAAAACTTCATCTCCCTGTTCGTGCTGCACCCCAGGAGAGGCTTAGTTAAAACAAAAGGCAACTGCAGTAGAGTTCCCTGCCCAAGACTAAAGCTGAAGTTAAGTTTTACCAGGAAGCAGATACTTCACGAATGTGCAGGCATACACCATTCATTTCAACCCACCCTAAAAACAGGGGCCTGAAAAGATGCTCCACTATGGAATGAGTCCCAGTAGTGCTGCCGTGACAAGCACTGCCTACCTGACCAGGCACTGTCAGTGCCTGTCACTTAAAGCGAAGACAAACCCGATGCTATACATCACGTCCTCTCATTTGATTTATAACTCAGTCTGAGACGCATCCTAGCCAGGGTATACTTTCCTACTCTTTCTCACTGATGTATCCATGGAAAGCTGGTACTGCAGATTTCAGCAATCATTGGTAATTATCACATAAGGCTGGAGGCAACCCAAGACAAGGGGAGTCAAGCAGCCACCAACTCTTCCATCGTGCATGACCAAAAACTGGGGATCCGAAAAAATCCAGTCCTCTGCTGCAGTGGATCCCACAAGACACTGGAAGTTGGGAAGGCCTCAGAGACAGCTGTATTTTCCAGGTGATGGCAAGGTATCTAAGAAACACACTTATTCCTGTCAGCAACTCCCTGAAATATTTAAAAGTTCATTTTCAAGAGTAATAAATATATTTCATAACCACCCCGAGGGAGCGTTTCCTCTTCACTGAAGCTACTGTACTTGGCAAGGAAGCAGTGTGACATTTTTTCCCCAAAGGCTTTGGAGTGATAAATGATAGCTAAAACAAAATCTTCTATTAGGCTTAAAGCCTCTGCAGAACAGGTTTTAAGGAAGAAAGGTTTGGATTAAAAAGCCCCAAATTTTAAAATCCTGAAATGGAACTGTTCGAGTATTTGAAACAGAGTCATGGCTGATTCACTGAGAATAAACTATTTTAAAGCAAACTGCCAGGCAACTCTTTGGTACGAAAGAACTGAGGGATTAGAGGCATCCTTTTACTGCTTTTCAGAGAGTGAACCTCCCTCTGAAGATGCACCATAAACTAAACAAAGACAGACTTATCAAAATATTAAGATACTCGATTGATATTGAGCTGTATTCAGATACTGGAAGAACCAAGTTCAAAAGTCCTCCAGTCCACTCTAGAAACATGCTTGTTCTTGAGGTGCACATAAGAGTAACTGTGACATCAGTGCAACAGGTTTGCCATTTTGAGAAGCTAGAAACGACTCCCAAATTCTTAAGTTTAGGTCACAAAGTTACATGAGTTTATTTCCCTTGTGGTTTTGAATCGTTAGCTATACACTTGGGTCATGTTTCAAAAGTTTTGATGTAAAAACCATTTTCTTTAGGTTTTAATGGAAACAGATGTGATGGGACAATTTACCAGGCTGGCCAGGTGTAGGGCAAAATGTTCCCAGAATCCGCAGCTAACTCTTCTTGACAGCTTGGTGTGGAATTTTAACAATTTTCAAAAACCCGCGTTGACCCATGACAGCCTTACTGAAACAGCACTATTTACGTCTCCCAGGTTCCTGTGACAAAAGCCTGACCCACAGGTGCTCTGAGCCAAACTGCGGTCACCCGCGCTGACCTTAGTTCTGGATCCGGAGTCTCACGTTTTCTCAGAGTGAAGCCCTGGCTGCAAACTGAGGATGCCGGTCAGCCATTCCTAAGGGTGACAGCAGCTTAGGACAGCACCCTGTGCCCGCGCATTTGTGACATTTACCTCCAGGTCTGAAGTTGAAGATCAGGACTACAGAGCAGAATGGGATACCCTCCATATGAAGTAACAGGATACAAATGGTTGATTACACTGGGAAAATGTACTTTTAAAAAACATTTTAGCAAAGATTTGACTGACTTTATAGTCATTTTTAAGCCTACACAACAAATTGACAAGAGGCAAAATCTTTAGCTTTAACTACTGTACTCACCAATATCCTGAGCTGCAAATGGAGAATCAAAGAATGGGCAAAAGAAAATTACTCTCAAAAAAGCCCCCCACATCAGCTAAACAGAGGATGACATCATTGCACACAGAGTAACAAGTGTTAACGCATTTTTCTGTTCCCACTGGAGTCCTATCAGAATAAAAAGTCAGTGCCACTAATACCCATTTGGATTCCTTTCATGGGTATCCCTTCCACTCCCACTCCGAGCAGAACTCACCAATTATGGAAATAGCTGAAGTCAAATACTTTCTATTTTCTAACCTGTAAACATCTGCCATGCTGAAAGCCATTTGCACAGGTGACTGAATGACACGGGGGAGCGGTTAATCAGACACACAGCATTTCACCACTTGATCACTGGTTCCATTTCAGATCCAAATTGATAGTGCATGTTTTTTAAAAAGGAAAGGAAAAGAACCCACCCAAAAAGCCCAAAGTTCCCAGCAGCTGTTCGGTAGTATTTATTCTACTCCCTAGTAACAACCAACTATTTGTACAATCTCCTTGTACAAAATCCAGCATTAAAATAAAACCTCAGGCAAAATAACTAACATTTCAGCCCAGACAAGACTATTCACATGCCTCAAGTTTCCTTTCTTGAAGGATGAAGACCAAAACATGTGTTACCTCCCAGATGGCCACACTTGTATACCAGAAGCTGCTGAGCTACAGCGACGTTCAGACTGCGGCTCTCGGCTGCATCCTTCAATCCGTGATAATCTATGTTTTCACATGATATCCATCATGAGGGTCTAACGCGCACAGCCAACAACAGACTGCATTCATCCACAGCCAGACTTACGTGTCGAGTCCTAGGGACTCGGTTCAGTGGGAAGTCCTCGTAACCTTAACACCAGACAGAAGGCTGTTACTGACCTGGCTCTCCGGACGCTCCACTCAGCTGACGGCTGACCCAGTCCCTGGCTCCCCTCCCCGTGCCTGCCTTCACCAGTGAACTAGTGATAATGGCTCCCAGTTCTTCCATACAGAGCCCAGCTATGAATGAACGTTCCTAAGTTCTGGGTCATCTACAAAGCACGGAACAGGAAATACCCTTTAGTCACCGTTTGGTATTTCTGAGAGCGGTGAAGAGCACCTGAACACACCCAGGGAAGTAGCAGCAGAGCCCATACGTATGTCATTGCTACGTTTGCAAGAAAAGGCAGGAAAAAGTCTTATTCCGGGACAGACAGAGGCACTACGTACAGAAAACATCCGATTACTGGCAGTGAATTACTGCAGTAACTGCATGGCATATGCGAGTCAAGCACCTTCAGAAACTGTGCCTGAGCACTGGGGTCCCACAGAAAGCACCATACCCGTGTTTGGGGACACGACCCGAGGCAGCACTCGCATGCACAACCCCAGCAACACTTGGCAGCTTGTTTTGTTTGTTTGTTTGTTTTTCTGGGAGCTCAAAATGACTAACGCAGCAGTCCCTGTTTGCAGTCAGTCTTATAACAGGGCTTGGAAGCGTGAACTGCCCATTTAGGTCAGTTTTTTTTTTTACCTGGGCTTTCAAGGTAACATTTACATGCTCTAAATATGAATTCCTTAGTATACCTTAAGCACAATTAGGTGTTCAAGCAAAGCTACAGTCGTGTATTTCAGCCAGGCAGCCATTAACAACGGGGAGCTGCAGCATTAGCAGTTGGGAGTTTATTTTAAGGAACAGTGTTAAACCTTCCTCCTGATCCATAAACAATCCCACTGAGGAGTGCGCACACAACCAGAGAGGGAATAAATATTACATGAGAAATCACAATGAGACAAAAAAGGAGATGCGACAGAGAAGCAAAAAATTTAACCGGAAGATAAACGCACTCAACGCGAGAGAGAAGAAAGCAAGAGGGAAGCAGAAAGATTATCTAGAATTCTTTAAACAGGACCGGAGGCATTTTGAATAGTTACATTTTAATGAAGTTAGAAATAATTGGATTAAATTCTATGACCTGTGTGATACAAGAGAGCAGACTAGAGGACAAAAGGTTGCTTTCCAGCTTTAAAAACCTATGAACAGAGAAGAAAAGAAGCTGGAGTGGTAGCAACAGAGACAGAGCTATGCAAAATTTGTTATTTCAGGCAAAGAAAACATATTGCCAAAAATAGTAAGAAAACATGCCTGACATATGCATATACATGCTCTGTTCTCCACTACCCACATCAGTACTTATGTATTTAACATCTAATTTGGCAGGGAAAAAAAAGAAGGAAAAAAGGATACACTGGTTCCCATGGAAATGGCTTCTCAGGTGCCAACAAATTTACACGGTGTGATCTAGGAAAACCCTCAGTCAGGATAGGTCTTTGCCCTGCCCAGATAGCAAACAGCAAGGGCACAGCCCACCGGTTCCCTGGACTTACATCTCCCTCAGCAGCCTCAGCGTCGCTCCGCCATGCAGAGCCAGGCACCACCAAGGAAAGGGCTGGCCCAGGATGGAGTTTTTCCAGCTGCTCACAGCTGCTGGATACTCCCTTGGGATCCAGCGACAGCTGGCACAGGTCGGGCAGCCAGAGTTTCTCAGTAAACAAAGAATGTAAGGGGGAAGACAAAGCTCAAGATTCCTAACAAAACCACAGCCAGCTTCACCATAAGAGCAGCCATCGGCCTGGTGGTGTCACAGCAACCAGAGAGGTGCTCCGGCCGCTCTTCTGGAGAGATCGGACATAGAACCGTGACGCAAGTTGAACTGTCCCTGCAAATCAATCTCTGAAGTTAAAGAAATACTGCATGCAAGGCAATGCTTACACAGCTATTTTGCTGCTGGCTTCAGTGACAACCACAGCAGACGCATTCGTCGCGTAAGAGGATCAGGTGATTTGGAGCGCGTGCTCCAGCCCCCGTCCGGGAGGCTCCTGTGGGGCCGAGACTGAGGATGACCCAACACCGTGCACAACTGTACACCAAGGGCTGTGCCCAGATAAATGGCCATGGTACAACTAGTGACCTAAAAACCTAACTGCTTCCACCAAAGAGCTCTGATACTCCCTTGGAGTAACTAACCTACCTCACTAAGAAATCCCTAGCACCAAGTCTTCCTCCACGAGGCTCCTGCTGATTTCCTACAGCACCTACACAGCACAAGTCTCCAGCTGCAAGGTTTGCCAGACCCCGTCCTAAATAAGGTAGCAAATGTAATACTTCAGAAATCGCCCAAAATCCATAATAAAATCATCACAGCATTTTACTAAAGCTAATCTTTAAGGTTATTATTGTGCAGTTCACTGTACAGCAATTAAAAGCAAATGCCGCAGAAGCCATTGCATATGCTGTGCCTACACAGACCAATATATTCAGAAGCCTGCAACTCGTGAAGGTACAGTCATAGGAAAAAAGAAAACTGAACAGAACTAGGAACTAAACTCCCACATACTTGCATTTTTCAGCTAATCTTGCCAATAATAGCTCGATTGTTTCCTTATAGAGAACTGCAGGAAGAGTTAATTATCAAAGTGAAAATTAATGGTTTTAAGGCCGGGGGGGGGGGGGGAGGGACCACACGCTTTCATTTATTTCCCAGCCTTTAGCATGACTGTACTTAGAAACAGGGATCTCAAGTTAAACCTTTGGTGTCACTGGAGATTTTAAAGCTATCACTCTTTTCTGCTTCCCAGTTCCCCCACCATCACCACAACACAACAGCTCCCAAGGAAAGGAAGCAGTAGCGTCCGAATTGCTGACGCAACTCTTCTTACAGTCAGAGGGAGGTCATTCAAACCAAGACAGACGCCTCGACTCTCTAACGCCAGGGCTGAAATGAAGTGCCATTCACGGACACCTGGTACAGGTACAGCACTGCTATTCTGTAATGACGACAGTAAGACCCAGGCACCATGGGACTTCAGACAAGCCTGAAATAAAATGACAAAATACAAAGGGCATTTTCACCTTTCATTCTAGATTTAAAACCATTAAGCCACAAAGCCTGTAGAGCTGGAAAACTAACTTAGAGTTACGCACTAGCGAATTCAAAAATGCAGATGGGGTTGTAAGGCTGAGCTGTATTTAATTTCTGCCCACATGTCACTCACTATGGTGTGATGTATCATATGGAATAAAAAAAAAAATAAAGGCAGCAGATTTCTACTTTTTTTTCTATTGGAAAAATCTTTCCCATGTTCTCGAGCACCCATCTACGGAAATGCACAAGTAAACAGTAAAATAATTATAACAGTAGTAGTCTTAAAATGATTCATTTACTTATGATGAATAAAACATGATGGAGAGCTGTCATAAAAAAAGACAGAGATCTAATCTCCTAAGACACACAAGTGCATTTCCTGTTCATGTCAGGAAGAATAAACAGCCCTGTGCAAAAACCGATGAATTTATTTGGGCTTAAGTGCCTCTGTCATACAAGAAAATAATTACTTATGATTACATGTTTCACATACAAAATGAAGGAGAGGAAGGGGGAAGAAGAATGAGCAATGGCAGAAAACACAAGGAATATTCACAAAACTAAATTCAAATTCAGAATTACACTCTGCCCCCCCTCCCTCCCTTAAGTTTGAGATAAATGAAAAAACTAATATTCCCCTCCCCACAGGGAAACTGCATAGAACAGGGTCTTTCTGGAAAAAAAGAAAAAAAAATCTCTATTAACTTGCCTTCAGCAAACAGGTTATTTAACAGACATAAGGGGTTGCCTGTATCTTAAGTTTTGTAGTATTTTATCCATTCTTAGCCTGTTACTTGTTTTCTTAAAGGTTCAGTACGAAAAGAAACAACCACGCAAAAAACTCCAGAATGGGCAACAACTGGTTTTCCGCAGGACACACATGACCAATTCCATGCAATGGCAAAAGAGCTAATTACCACATTTTGGAAATACAGGCAGGTGTTTAGCCTTCAAAGTACCCAAATCAGCCTTCCACCATATTCAGCTTTGCTAGACCTCCCATGAAACCTGGTGATCAGCTAAGGGCACTACACATTAACTCAGCACCTATTAAGACAGTCTGGAGTTACTCAGCAAGGAATGGCAGAGGTCTACAAAACTTCACCTGTGCCCTGTTCAGTGTCCAGATAAAGTCTCTGTAAATCACCCAAAAGATATATATATATACAGCTGATCCCAGCCCATAGAAACTAACAGGCCGGACCACCTCTCTAGGTCAATCCAAACCCTATTTCCTAAGAACATTAACAGTAAAGTCCCTTTCTGCAACCCCAAGTTAATTGGTTTTGACCTAAGGACTTTAAACCTCAACAAAAAAAGCACTTTTTCTATTACTACTATAAATTCACTGACTGTTGCACTATACCTGTCTAAGGATGTCAGCAATACAGCTGTACACCAAACAGTTGCTACAGCCCACCTTCTCAAAATGAGGAATTACCACACCGCACACGCGATAAAATACAGAATTGCAAAGATAAATAGTGATGGCTCCAGTACCATTTTAGATTCATGTAAGGAGTATGATGATTGCTGACTCTGATCTTTCGAGAAGCAGTTCCATCTCAGAACACAGAATAAGGGATTATTTTAATATGTTCTGGAGAAAAAAAGAACTATTTCTTAAATTCGCAGTTAGCAAAGTCCCACCTTATTTGTGTAGGTTTGTTCCTAGCCACAGGAAAACCAGCCTCACGGTCTTAAGCGTGCTGATGTTCAGAAGAGCAGCTAAGAGAAAACCACCCTTCCTTAACACACACTCTGCGTGTGACATCTGTATTAGCTCTGGTTGCTTTAGGGATTAAAATTACTCATTTGCAGCTCTTTGCAATGCAAAATCCAACACAAACTGAAAGCAGGAATTATATTGTTTCTGGCTCACACATCATTAGACCCTATTAGTTAAACTCCCGTTGCAGAGCTGCTACTCCTGGTTGGAGTATGTGAGCCATGAAAAACATGGTCTCACACCCAGTTTGGAGGGTTGGCACTTCGGCATCTGGAGACAGGGAAAATTGTTCATAGATGATGCATATTTCAGCTAGAAATCATTAAATGGCCTTGAGTAAGGAATGCCATTTGCAAAGAACCATTATTCAGAGTTTTGGTCTCATATTAAGCATTCCTTTAATCTTCAAAGTTTCCCCACAAGTGTTTTGGTGCATTTTTTGTTTGGTTGGTAGTTTGTTTTGTCGTTGTTCGTTTTGGGTTTTTTTGTTTGTTTTTTGTTTTTTTACAATCTTATGTTCAATTTTTAGAAAAGAGCAACTAAGAAAGCACACTGGCCAATATTCTCTGACAATAAACTAATAACTGTTAAAATAAGAAACTGAATGCACAGCTCTCTGGACACTGGTATGCAGTTCTGTGAATCTGAAGTCATCTGCTATCTGAAAGAAATACTCTATCAGATAATTAAACTTCTTACTCTGCGCTAGTAAAAGGAGACTCTGTAAGAAATCAAATCCGTACTGATGTCTGCAGGGACGTTTTCAACTACATAGTTTCTGCAGAAAATTTACGTGCTTATTACAGTTACAAAGGCTTGTGATTTCCTTAAGGACTTGAAAAGTTAAATTATTTCCCGCACTGGTTCTAGTTTCCATTATTTTTGACTGCTCCAAGAGAATAAACAGGTGACTTTGCTCATTGCTTCAACCGTGTGACACTGCTAGACCGACCAGAATTAATAAATAACAAAAGATTTAACAAGGAAGAAAGAGCACAGGAACTGGCTTTAATTGGGATCACTACTTTCTGCCGAACTGAAGGAAGGCCATAATATAAGAAACAGCTTGAGAGGAAAGTACAAAGGAGTGGGGATCTGGCAGGCAAATGTGACCCACATGTGGTGGTGAGGCAGCCTGTCATCCATCTCCCTCGATGGGGATCTCTTTGTTGTTCTGCTGGGGGGGTTCGTAGATGTCCAGCTTGCAGGGTGTGCAAGACAAAACTGGTGCGCATCTAACAAGAAGAGTTCCATTCCTAAGATCCGACGAGATGCAGGGACCAGCCCTGAAAACAGGGATGTTCTTGGTTGTCAGGGTAACACGATCACCCCAGACAACGCAGACGTCAGCAAAAAAAACATTGGGTACCCATGCACAAGTCTTCCTGCTTCCCTCTTGCAATTAAGCCACAGCGGGATGCAGGCAACTGTTGCTAAGGTGTGGCTCAGTGTTTTACCGTATACTGGGAGTCCAAGAACACCAAGAATCCGGGCGATGCTTAGAAAACAGTCTTATTGGTGTTACCCATGCAACTTTGCGACATAAATAAAAAGTCAGCAGACAGCAGAAAAACAACACTAGAACTATAAGGAATGATCCTTTTGTTAAATGCAGCAGTGCCCAGAGAATGTGTCAGACCCAACGATACACAAAATACTACTATTATTTTCTTTTTCTCTAGGGTAACTCATGTAACTTCACTCCCATCGGATCAGATGCCTGCTGTCTACATTCTCCTAAGATGTAAACGCAGTTTTGCAAGTTCCCAAGACGTTCCAAGCCTGCAGCCTGACCTCTGGATAAGTACACTGACTCTCCACCCAATCAATAGATTTCACATCACCGCTCAGCTGCAAATACACAAAGATTCAAATATGCAATTGAACAAACGATCAGATGAACAAGTTTTGCTTGTGTGCCATGCTAATGATCCCATAAAACAATTACAGTGAAGTCATATGGCTGACTACAGCAAAGACGTGCCATTTTTGAGGAATTTTTACTAATGAAAGCAGTTACACTTTCTAACAGTCACTGACCCCGCAGCATTACAAACGTGTGTTTCCAGATCACTCTCCTATTGCAGTCCACTTGGTGCTTTGGGTAGATATTTCCCTGGAAACATTTTCAGAAAGCTATCCAGCTGAAAAGAATTCCCATGGAGTAGAAAACATTAAATATTCTGAATTTTGAATATTAAAGCTGATGAGAACAGCCTTGTGTTTTTTTAATCTTACTTTAAGTCATCACTTATTTTCTTTAAAGAATACCTTCCTTTAAAAAAATAAATTAAAACCACTTTGTTTAAATCCCTTGAGGTTAGACCAACTCTTTAGCACTATGCAGTGATTAAAAACATTAATTCACATATTAGTGATAGTGCAGGAGAAAAATAATACAATTTAAAAAAATTTCATGTAAATTGACGTTTATTTTTTCATTGTTCTGGTATTAGAGGAAAATTTATACTCAGCAATGACTATTAGGGGAGGGAGATTTTTTTTTTTAAAGAAAAGGAACAAAACATCATTCTTCATTTTCAGAGTAGCAAACTGTACAATCAATGTAGGTTGAAATCTATTCTTTTACGCCAACAATGACTAGAACCTATTTGCAGGCAATTTTGCAACACAGCTGGTGAAAGATCCTGCTTCTTCACACCTGAAGCCCAAGAAACTGAGCTGTGCTTGTCTTTCCCTCTTTCCTCCCTTGATACACCAGAAGCTGGCCAGTCTGCATCAGGGCTAATAGGTCATATACACCAAATGACATATACAAGTCCTTCCACGCTAATTTCACAGTCAATGCTACAATGCCAGTGAACGTTTTCTGTTTTACTTGAAACAGAGTTGGTGTTGCTAGCAAAAATACTTTATATCCATAAACACACACACACGTTGCCCTCCCCACACCCTTGTGACCATTACGAAGCTACACAGCGCATATTACCCATCTACAAATAAAGAGATTTTTTTAAGTTACAACTTGAAATGTCTATTAGCAAAATGCAGGAAACCAATGACATGAAACATCAGACAGCCATACCCTCAGCTAATAGCTTGCTTTGCATAATTTACAGATTATTAACAATCTCGTGCTCGCTTCATCAATATGGGAACAGCGTATTTAGGCACATTTCCCACATTTAGGCAGAAAATGCCTCTTGCTCTCCCGGTACCATGTACATCCCTCCCCGCACCGACTCAGCAGTCTCTCTCCTTCCAAGCCGCAGGCCCCTGAGCCGCTGCCTGAAACCCCCCCGGGTTTCATTAGCGCTGCTGCAGAATTAAGCACAGCAGACTCAGAGCCACAAAACGTCACCAGAGTGAACATGCAACTCAGGTAACAAATGTAGTTAAAGAATAATACTATTTGTGTTTTGTATCAATCATCATATGGATGAAAGACAAATAATACAAGAAATAGTTTTAATATATCTTTTGCATGTTTCTTGTTAAAAAGCTTTTAAAATCTCTTGTAATTACTGCTCACCCTGTGATCAAAAATTGCCAACCAATCTCAGGCGAGGCCAATCATCATTTAATTAAGTTTAAACATCATGTTGTTTTCACCTCTGACTAACATCAGACAGGAAAAGCAGCTCAGCACCTTTCTTAGAGGAGCTCTGCCATCACCTGGCACAAGGCAGGTGGGGATTATGGACAATGTGAACCTTAAACTACCATGAAAGCAGAGTCGGATCTAAGATGTTACAGTTCATATTAAATTCTTCACAAGGAAAAGAAAAAGAAAAAAGCAGAGTCAAAATCTGATTAAGTTAATTCCTTAGCTGGGAGTTTTGATGAGCTTCCCTGAAGTTGTTTCTTTTTCCTTCCTGTTCCATGGCAGAACAGCGTTTGAGGAAGCTGAATTTTATCTGTAGGCTGCCTCAGTGTAAGCTTGTAAGCAACTAGCTCAGAAGACCGTACAGGTGATTTCAATATTTGCTTGTGAGCAAGGTCAGGCATGGCTGCCATCTCTTCCTGAACTCTTAGCTACTGAATTCCCCAATACGAATGCACAGGTTATAACAGAAAATCACTTAAGTCAAAGAACTGGAAGCTAGACATATTAGAAGGAATCAGATAGTTATGTAGCTCATACACAGTGAGTGATGTAATGATTTTTGTGAATCCTAACATAAAATTCCCAGGCTTCAGTTGAGGGACTTAGGATACGTAGCCCACTGCAGAAGGGCATCTATTCGCAACTCAGAAGTATAGAATAAGTTTGATAAGCTCGCACAGACATAATTCAGGCCGGGATTAGCCTTAATATATCTACTACTGGTTTAAAAAGTATCTACCATCAGATCCTTCAGTTGCAACAGTCTTCACTAATGTGCTCACACGAATCCAGATTCCTCTGGGCATTATAAGTAACTGTCCTCAACTGCCAAATTTATTATGCTTTCAATTAACAAACAGCCCTGGCAAAGCAGTGGCAGTGAGCCTTCATATGGTTGTTACTAGTTGCAGAAGGATTTTAGCTGGAGAGCTGTTAAGGGAAGCAGGGACTGGCCGTTGCACTTGCTTGGGGCTGTAGTTTTATTCCATAGCCAATCCCTCCTCCTTCTACTCACCAGGTCTGTCTTTCTTTCTCCACTAT
The DNA here is from genome assembly GCF_000690775.1 of Eurypyga helias. Taxonomy (NCBI): domain Eukaryota; kingdom Metazoa; phylum Chordata; class Aves; order Eurypygiformes; family Eurypygidae; genus Eurypyga; species Eurypyga helias. Next base: position 16,957 of record NW_010273956.1, read on the forward strand.
GGAATTCACACCTCCCTGGTTTTGCCTGTTCTTGACCACTCAAAGCTTCTCCTTTTCCTATTAAAACCTCAAGAGCCAAAGTTAATTATCAACCATTTATCTGTGTGACATTCGGTGGTTTTTATGTATGCATTCAAGTACGTCTGTATAACACTCCAGGATCAAGGATGATCTCTGCCTCCCCCTTTCACACACAAAAATAATCAATGCAAATGCTTTAACAGTAATGCCACAGCCACTCATCATCCCTGAACTTAAAACTAAGATCTCTGCTTTGAAGACAGGATAGGTTAAATGACAGTACCGGCCCCCTCAGCAATTATGTCCCTTTTATGGCAAGTTTTCTGGTATACAACAGCTGGTTTTATTATTATTAATGCTGCACACTGACTACAAAAAAAATCTGACCTGAATGGGATAAAATCAAACCAGCTGTTTCATCTCCTTTCATCTACCCACATCTCAAAGGGGGCTTTGTGCACCATTGGTTTCCACCGAAGAGCTGAAAAATCACATGTCACAACAGGGGCCCGATGTATGTGGGTCATCTAATAACCAGCAATCCAGAGCCCCGCCGATGGAAATCTCTGCCCAGCCAATCCTCCTCTGCTTAATCTCACCAGGCTGAAGTGGCACGGAGGAAAACAACGAGCACTCGCGCCACTTGATTTCTTCCGTGAATAAATAAAGAAACAAGACAGCAATTGTGTTCAGTTGTGGAACCTGCCCTGAAAGTCCAGGTGAGCAGTAGGACTGGGGGAAAAGGGTTTTAGTTCCCAAAATTAGAAAAAACAAACCCCAAACACTAACTTAGATTCATTACATTGCTTCTGCGCACAGTATAGAATCACGGAATGGTTTGGGTTGGAAGGGACCTTAAGCCCATCTAGTTCCAACCCCCCTGCCATGGGCAAGGACACCTTCCACTAGACCAGGTTGCTCAAAGCCACATCCAGCTTGAAGACATCCAGGAATGGATAGGAATTCCTCTTTTTCTACAGCACAGTGACTTCTCCCAGCCCTCTTCCTCTCAGCCTCCCTAGTTACCTTGTTTTTGCATACCATGCTTCTGTCACCAAATGAGATATATCAGCACTGCCCACCAACTCAAGCTGGCAAAACTCAAAAATAGAACATTTTAATTACAGATCTCTCTTAATTTCACTTGCAAAGAATAATTAGTGAGAAAAAGAAGCCCACACAAAACCCAAAAACATCTCACAGCCACTCCACGAACTTCATCAAGGTTCATCCATAGCTCCCATTTCATGATCCCAGACGTGATTACTGGTAAAGCCTGCAACCAGAACAACTCAATTTTCCAGAAAGACGTTAACTACACACTCAGCTCACTAAGATACTGCAATGGTTAATTAGTGCAGCTATGACTTGAGATTACATTGCCAGTACCAGAAGATTACACATATAAAGTATGTTTTAAAAGTATGATTTAGCCATGGCTCCAGCATGGCTGACTCTTTTCAGGCTTCTCAAACACCAGTAATTACATTTTAACGAAAAGCCATTCAATACATTGCTTTTTGTACCCTGAAAAAAGATTAATCATTCAATAAGTGTTTATTTCCAACAGCAGTAACTATTACACTAGGATGCAAAAAACACGCACGAGCAGCGTTACGCACACTGCTGCATTTCCTGTATTTTAAGCTGTCACTGCAACAATTAACAATATGGTACCTCATACGCCCTTCCATGAGCTAAGGGATCAGTCACCTTTGTAACGAAGCACAGGTGTTAATTGCAGACATCCAGCGCACCAGCAGTTGCATGCAGCACCAACCCCAGGGCAAACTCAGCGCCGCCGGCGGGCTCCTTGCTCCCATGCCAGCTCCAGTGGGACTGGCCAGGTGCCGGTGGCCTTCGCTACACACGGGTGCAACAGAGCCCGGCAGAAATGAGGTGACTTTAATGTGGCACAGGGCCAGCATCCCCCAAAACTAGGCAGGGGTGAAGAGCCTGGAGGGAAGCGGTGGGATACTGAAGTACAAACACCCAGAAGGTGGTGAGGAATTAGCATCAAGACCAAATCCTGCATCAAAATCCTCTCCTCTTCGTCCCAAGACACAACCACCGTGCCAGTGCTGCAAAGCAGCATCTCCCTCAGCACAGAAAAGGCCCTAGTGAAAAATACTCCTGTGAAACTTTTATTGTGCTGCCCCAAGCCCCGCTGCCAGGGCTGCTCCAAGTTCTATCGGGATCAGACAGCAGGATTTTCCTCCATCCCCTCCACACCGAAGCATCACAGTGCAAAAGCTTTACTCAGAGTAACAACGGGACGCGCTCACTCGCAAATGAAGAAAATTGCACTCACACCATTATACCCATGAGAGATCCACCTCTTGGTTAACTAGCATTTTTCGCATAAAATGGGATGTTGGTAGCGGGTCAGCTTCCTACAACTGGCCTTCAACTAAGAGGCCTGCCACAGGGCAATGCAGAACTTCACACTGCTCCAGATCTCCGCGTTGCAGGGCTGAAAGTACCAGAAGGCCTGCTCACACACTGGGTGAAGTCAGCATCAGAAGTACCCTTAATGGGACCAAGCTGGAGCACAACAGTATTCAGGCTATTAATTAAAATATTTACTCTCCAAGTTATTGTGCAGTTTTATCAGCTGCAGCACTTCTATGCATCCTCCCAAGTTTAGTGTTAATGGCTCAAATAATAATTACAAAAAATAACTAATTTGGAGAAATGACATAATAAACATTATGAACAACTTCTTTGGGATACTTTCCAATACACTGCAAAGATTAATCCCCGAGTAGGGGAAAAACAAAGCAAAGGAAACCACTCACACAGCCCCGTTGGAGTAATTTGTGTGCAGTAACCATTCTTTGCAGAATCAAGGATTTAGTGTTACATCCCATGGTGTTCTATTAAAGCCTTGGAGACAGCAGAAACTCTCTATAATACATGTTGTTATAAAAATTTCAATACTCTAACTAGGAAGAACAAATAAAAAACTAGTCGTGAGCAACAGATTTGAATTTAATCTAACTAGCCATAAATTTGCATCTGACTGTTCAAAACTCTTATTCTTAGGATTACATAGACAATGAAGGTACATGATAAACCCCAATCATATCAGAATACAGAATTAGAAATGAAAACATTTCACAGTATCAGGAAGAGCCACTGAAGTTTTGATGATGGATATAAAGATAACAGTAAACAATTTAAAACTTGGCAGAACAACTCAACTCAGTGTTATGCAGATTAAGCACCTGGAAGCCTATCTGCACATACCTGTAGTGCCACATAACAAAAATAAAACCAGAGATGAAAATTTCATTACATGCTGTGTAATAGGTTAAAGCATCAAGGACAAAAGACATGGTCCCTCTTCTGAAGGCAATGCCATTACAAAACCAGATTTTCATAGCTGTAATACAGTCTTACAGGGGTATATAATCCAACCAGCTACGTGCATACCCATTTCCCTCTGTAACCTTCTCAAATCCAAGCTACAGGCATAGGAAATGGGGATTAAAGATCAAGACAGGCTCCAGCTCCTGCTGCAAACAGGTGGGCAGAGTTAAGGACTGAACCCTGGATTCCAGACCTGAAGGTGGCCTCCGACAACGCCACCAGTTTCCTCCGCAACCCTCGAGCAGGGGTAACGTGGGTCATGGTGTGCCTGCAAGGTCAGCAGCACATGTGCCTGGGCTACTGCTGGCCATCCACACCTGAGCCGTACACCCCGCCGCAACGGGCCGACCATGGAGGACTCGGGTCGCCTCCTGGTGCCAGCCCCTGCCCTGTGGCGCATGCCAAGGCAGAGGTGTGTCACCCTTGGCAGGCACCTCCTTTTCTTCAGGGCCTATAAACAGAGCCAGAATCCCCGGTTCTGACTGAGGCATCTCAAATTGGGCATCGGAGTGGAGGCAGATGAGTCCTGCTCCTCACCTCTGAGTCATGCTTCCTCCCCGGTTCTTCACCTGAGGCTGCACAACTAGGTAACACCCACGGGCAGAACTTAAAATTGCATCCTGGCCAAGAGCAATCTGTAAAGCGGAGGATCCAAAATTTGACAGTTTTATCATAAATAGCCCTTAGGCCTTCTAAGAAGCCATGCAGGGAAAACAATTACTGCCAGATAGCTGCGTGTTTTAATGGGAGTGCAGATCTCCTCTGAAAGGTAACTTCAAAATGGCATTGTAGGGATATGTTTATTGCTCCTCGGGTGATAAAAAGAAAGCTATCATTTAATTTGACTGCCAGGGCTGAAACCTCCATCAAAGCACCAAAGCCGCGACCTCCCTGGTTTACACAGCCCCGTCAGCCCTGCCGCTAACGCCGCGTTAGCTTTGCAAGCCTAAGAGAAGTAAAAGTCATGCTAAAAATTGCTTTGGTGACCAAAAATAAGTAGATGATACTAGAAGCTGCAGAGAGAAAGCACTTCTGTTGTAACGATTTTCTACTGTCATTTTAACAGACTATAAATAGATTTAAAAATATTTACCGAAGGCCAAATTCTGCAGAGCTGAATTTACCCAGCAGCGTTATGTAAGAGAAGACTGCAGAACACAGCACTGAATAGGGCTGATAATACAGCTCTAGAAATAATATATTCTGTTTTCAGGCATTCCACTTCTTTTTTTTCCTCAGCTCTTTAAATTGATAAGTTTGTATTCATATTTTTCCTCTTCAAACAAATCTCTTAGTATCTGATGATGATGAGTTGGACAGAACACTGGCACTTACGGTCCCTTTATGCCAGTCTTCCCTCCCTGGCCCAAAAAAAGCTTCCCTATAAACTCAACCAAAATTACAGAAGGGCAGATTTGACTGAAATTTCCTTTAAAGATGACAAATTAAAATCTCTCTGAAATACTTCTATCATTGTCACTGAATTTCACTGAAAAGATTTACAGTACTTGAAATATTTTGTTAAGTATAATGGATTAGTGATGTGCCAACATGAAACTGAGACGATCTGGGTCCGTGTCACGTTTTAACTCCGGCTAGCCAAATACCACGAAGCTGCTGTCACAAATCCCCCCTCCCCTGCCCTCCTCCAGTGGAGGGGAAGAATCGGAGGAAAAAGAAATAAGGAAGCTCGCAGAACTAAGATAAGAACTATTTACTAACTGAATCTAAATTAATATAGACAAATACTACTAAGAATAAGTAATTAAAATAATAGAAAATAAAAACATATGATGCAATATGATACAATTATGATACAGTTGCTCACCACCCACTGACTATCACACATCCAGGTGCTGAGAACAGAGAATCAGACCCGGAGAGCCCAAGAGCTGTTGCAGCAGATTCCAAGCAAAGCCTATCAGCGACAGCACAATTGGGAAAACTAAACAAACCCACCAACTCCCTCACGAACGAGCCAGCACAGGAGTTAGCAAAGCAGCTAACGCAGGAGTCAGGGTGAGTATTAGCAAGCGTGAGGGAGTGAACAAGCAAGAGAGTAATGGCTCCCGGACCCCCTCCTCACCTCTGCCCCGAGCATGACATACTATGGAATGAAATACTCCCTTGGTCAGTTTGGGTCAGGTGCCTGAGCTGTGTGTCCCCTACACTGCCTGTAGCGAGACAGCAAGAGCTGGGAACGCAGCTGCAGGATCAGAAGCAGAGAAAGACCTTGAATCTGGTGCAGGCATTGCCCAGTGCGAGCTGAGAACTGATCAGTGCTGCTCTCTGCATCCAGGAACACAGCTTCATAGCAGCCACGGCAAAGAGATTTAACCCTTTCCTGACTGAATCCAGCACAGTCAGGCATTCTGCCAGCTGCCCCTCTCCTGCCTGGGGTCCCACACTCCCCACTCCCCAGGCTGCTAAAAGAAACTCTTGAACTTATCCTGCATGTTCAGGCACAGTAAAGTCAGTGGCACTGACAACAAAACAGCAGGTTGCTCTTGTAGACCACATTTTATTCTTAAATGAGGACAGCCCTTGCTTTTAGGCCTACAACCAAGCACACTGCAGTTTCTTTACTATAGTAGTGATAGCAGAATATATCCAAAGGCAGCAGAAAGTCAGTAACAGTAACTCAATGGTACAACACATTTTTCTCAGAGCACAGGGAACTTTTTCATCATCCACGTGGCTTCCCACCAGAAGACATGTTCAACGGCACGTGTGCGAACAGTCTCCAAAGCGAGAGGAAAACAGAAACAAGACCCTCACCAGTAACTTTTCCCTTTACTTCTTCTACCTCCACACAATAAGGGACCAGGGAAAGCAACCAGGCAAGGTCTCACAGCAGCAAAACTTCCCCAAGGCACGTGATCCGAGACCCCATTCCTGGGAGCTCTACAGGGACCCACAGCGTTTGCTAGCCACATCCACCTCCCCTGCAAAGCCACACATGTGCCAACAAAGATGGGGGGATGCTCCAAGCCTCAACGTTAGGAGTAGTTCTAATTCTCTCCCCAAAAAATCTCATTGAAACCTCAATGATGTCGTTAAACCACCATGATTTGCTTGCCTACAAGACAGAACTTCCATGCTGCTCTCCACGGCCTACCCTAAACGGCGACGTGTTAACGCCCAAACCCTTATGGTTTATGCCTTCCGGCACAACAGCGTTTGACTGAGAGGGCTCAAATGCCCATCCTTGGCTCAGCCCTGGCAACAGTAAGTGAAATGCTGAAGTGCAGATGTCTGTCTTTAGACGACCCAGTTTATGGGGTTTGCCTCAAACAGAAGAACACCTAGCCTTTGGAAAGGCGTTTCAGCTAGTGGTGTATCAAGGCCAGATGATGCAGGGAACATAATAAAAACCAGAAAGTATTTCTAAGCCACCGTTTCACACAACAGCCTATTGAAAGAGGATATAAAGTCTGACTCACTGTAATCTTCATACATTTAATGGATTTTTCCACACTCCAGTTGGGCTCCATACCAACAGGAAGAAGGTTATTTTCCTCAGTGAAGATCATTAACAATTCATCTGCAGCAGTTTCTGCCATATGTGGCTTGTCAGCTGACTGCCTTGATCTGTTAACCAGTCTAGTGGTGGGATTCTTCTAGCTTAAATGAGGAGCAAATTATTTTACACTTTTAATAATATTACAGAGAATGATACGGAAGTCATTTGCTGTGACAGAAATGTTACTTTTATTCAGAAACATGGTTGTTTAATCATCCTCTACCTAAATGTGTTGCTCACTTTTTTCCCCTTTCTCCTGTATGCTTGCGGGGGAAGGAGGAGATGTGGGAGGACATTTGCAAGACAGAAAAAGCTTCAGAAATTTCCAATTGGTACCATGCACTGATAAAACCTTGTTTCAATTGGCCAGAAAACAAGACAAGATAGAAAAGGGGGAAAATGTGTAGTAAAGACCAGTTTGAACAGTTTTCTCACTTCCTCCACTGCTTAGTTCACCAAGGAAGGGGTGAAAAAGTCTCTTTCAATTGACACAGAAAAAGCTGGGGTTTCATCAAATACTTTAGAAAAATTACAGATTTCAAAGCATTTTTCTACAAATCTCAGCACTATCTCTACTGCACTTCCTCCCTGCACTGAATCACCATTTTGTAAGTATCCGATTTTTGGTTAAATATGAGCAATTAGAGGAAACACAGCAAAAAAGGAAATCATGATTACATGTCAGCCTTATGCAAAGCTATAGCTACTGAAACCAATGAGATTATTGTGCGGAATGAGAAAGAAACGTGTGATACATTTCTGCTTGCTGCATTCCATGCCCAACCTCAGACAAAGATACTCTTGCTGGTATATCAGACTCTGGTCAACAGTCCAGCAAAACTCCAAGTTAATGACTCCCACAGTCAAACACAAGCTAAAGTACCTGCTGCATTCTGGCCCTTTTGTTCATACAGTACTGGCTTCATCTTTATCTGTAGTACATATAGATTACAGGTATTTATCCAGCAAAATTGTATTTTAAATGTGCATTTCACATCTGTAGATCTCAGAGTACCTGAGCAGCCTATATGCATCCCACAAGCAGAATTGACTTTTCCAAGGAAATAAAAACCTCTGCAAAAGAAAGCACGGAGAGCAACCAATGCATCCATGCAATCGGATGGTTTGGCCCAGAACAGATCTGTTTTTAGAAAACAGTGAAGGAGCAAATATGACCTCCGCTTATAATGTCTACCCTCCAGATTCCTAATTCTACTCTAGGAAACCTGTATCTACTTCAGAAAGAAGGTAAATTAAATTACTCCAAACCCAGTATTTACTGGTTTCTGCACTGATAGAAAAACACAAGAGTTCCTAAACTGTATAAAGATACTGCCAGAAAATAAATAAAGGAATTTTGGCCATTTTCCTATAACATTCAAACAGCCAGAAATATAAATTTTACAAACACAGTGAAGGGCCATAAAGAACCATTGCAGTTGTGTTTGTTTTGAAAAGAAACTTGGTTTGAAATAAAACTTAATCGTGCACTCACAACCAGAAAGACGAGGGAAGGCCTAGCACAGGCGACTCCAGGGTTCTGCTCCTCACCCCTCATGCAGTCGGGGGCAAACGTTAACCTCCACAGCACGCTCAACCCCCCCTGCTTTTCGTTTGCCTATGGGGATTTGAAATGCAGCTACAAAGGCGAGATGCAACGACGGCATTTTTAGTTCAATGCTTCTCTTAAGATTTTAATATTTTTATTAAGATTCTTCTTACCATGTTCAAGGGATTGGTTCAGAGATTAGTGTGAATGGTTTTTTCTGCCCGAGCTACCAACAGAGATTTGGGTATGCCAATTATTAATGTATATGTGGTGTTGTTCTAATGCTTCCTTGGCAGAGACAGCCAAATGAACTACCTGCGTTTTTCAGGAGTTGTTCTTAGATGGCACCAACAATGAGCTTGCCGTATTTTCAAATGCTTACCTTCAAAATAAAAAAATAAATCCTGACAACCCTGCAAAGTGGAATATCATTACTGCATCAAGACTTAAGGCATTTGTTTTATGATATGGTGATAACACAGCACATGGTTAACAAGATGAAATCAGCTTAGTGGTCACAGAAACAGAGGTGAAATCAAATAAGTTTCTTTCTCTGAAAGGAAAAGATGACTTGACAAAGACACTAATCAAGGGTTATTTTGCAAATGGATTGGCTGATGCTTCCAAAGGCATCAAAAAGACTTGTTATTTAAGACAAAAGATTCTAGTAAATAAAAATTATACTGTTTCATTTATAAATCCTTTTCTTCTCCATTTCATTTGTAATGAACGTGGGTATTATAATATACACTTAACACAGAAGAAAATCTCTTCTGGCCTTACTTGTGGAAAACGTAAAACCTGTTCCTCTTCCTAACAAAACAAATGAAAGTAAGACTTCTGTTCCAATAAAACAGCACTGATCTGTAAAAGGGTTGGACTTTTCTTTTTCTCTTAGCACAGAAAATTTTATTCCGTTTGACTGAATACTCAGGAAACACTAAAGAAATTATTTCAGTGGGACTGAAGGAAGGAAATTAGTGAAGAACTGGGGGCCAGCTTCTACAAAGGCTTCATGGATTTGAGATTTCCTTTTGATGGAATGATGCTGATACACTTTGAACCCTTTTAGAATTAAGCCTCCTTTTGTCCCTACTCTGCTGAGCAGCTTCAGCTATAGTAGCCATCTGAGCTGGAATGAGTAGCAGGGAAAGGCAGAAGACTATCTTGATCACGCAAACAAAAGCATGCTTAAATAAGATATGACCAGTACTGTAAAAATGGAAAAATATGAGCTGCAGGAGGCAATATTTTTACAGGTAGCCAACATCCAGAAGGGAAATACTATCCTGAGGTCTCATGTTAGACAACGTGCCTGATAACAAAACGATGCTTAAAAGTTGCCTAAAATTTAAAGCATCCAAACCTTTATGTGATATTGTTGCAGTATTTGCAAAATCTGATTCACTGATTCCAAGTGCAACCCCCTTCTGCTTCAGCTCACCAGCTGAAAACATATCCCCATGACAACCCAGGAGCTGTGGAGGAGAGCACAACACCCAACCCACTGCGAAGCGATGCTGAAGCCCTCCTCCCAAGGAGAAATGTGCCAACACACAACGGCATCTTTTCTCTCACTGCTGTGGGGCCCACAACATCATTTCTGCAATCTAATATACTGCTTATGGGTGTGCAGGCGGGGGAAGAAAGGTTAATTAGCAGCCCAAATGTTTATCTCTTGCTTGAGCAGAATCAATGACCAACCAAGACTTGCAGTATGAATCCATTACATCTTAGACCAGGGAATTTGGTTTTCCTCCTCGACAATATGCAAAAGAATTCCACTAAGGTAAGCCTGGTAAGGTTTGAGTGGAACAAAACATTAGTTCTACAACTGCATTTGTCTAGATCAACACTGCAGACAGATTATATTAATTTCACCACTAAAAGCAAAATAATTAGCTACATTTATCACAAACGACATCAAGCACTGTATCTCAGCAGTTGCACTGCTGGTTCGATTATTCTGGCTCCGTCTGTTACATAAGCTCCACTATGCAGCTCCAGGTGACACACTGAAAACCCAAATTCATGCCATTTTTGAAGTCTACCTTATAGCAGAGAGACATAGAAAAATATGCTGGGAAAAATCAGGACAATCACCTGCTATGTTATTTTGCAGCAGTTCCACTTCAGTCTTTTCATAAACATAGTCTCATCAGCCAATTTGGGCAAGGAATAAATGGGTTTGGCAATCAGAATTACCCAAGCATTGTAACGATCCCTGGTTAAAATGAAATATGATTGTAACAAGCTCAGTGTAGTTGGTATTTGTGCACACTGTTTCGGCCTCACCAAATATGATAATTAACTCACATGGTGAAATCCCAGCAGAAAAGAAACCCTGAGCAACACCTCATTACCTTGAGGCCATGGTGACTTTTAATTCTTCTAAAAAGACCCCACAAATCCTGTTACAACAGAGTCCCATTATTACACAATTATGATGAGCACATACGACTTGCCACATTTTTTTCCCTGACTATTGTTTCTAGAAATTGGTTCTGGAAAACAAATCCTAGCAATGTAGTCTTCAGGGGCTGACAGGCTCACAATTCAGCTCTTCCCAGCGAGCATAAAATCACAACCAACAGTGTTCAGCTGGCATTTAGTGTCAGCTACACAGAGACAAAGCTGTTGTTCAAGTATTGCACAGCTATCACTGCTTAGCTCTTAAAAATTTTCTTGTGTTTAAAACTAAAATAAGATTGAGACCTGGTAGCTTTTAATCATGTCTCCTGGCAATTTGTTCTGGTTTGTGTGCATCATACTTCCTATTGTTTCTTAATCTGGTAATCTGTTGCTGAATAAATTCACGGTATTCACACATTCCCATCAATTATACAGTGTAATCAATGGCAACAATAGTTGTCACCAGGAAATCAGGCTCTAGCTCTTCAGCATCCTCCATATCCCTGACCCCTTCTTTGTCTATGTCCTTATTCATCACCTGTCACATGTGCCAGGCAAGAACCAAGGCCACTTGGTGGGCCAAAGCCACTTCAAGAACAGGCTGCCAAAGCTGGTTACTGCAATTTATAGAGTGACATTGTGCACTTCAGTGGCCTTCCTTAGAGGGCACACCAGCTTAATAGCTGCCAGGAACCTCAAGGCACCCCCCCGGAACCAGCACACAGGTGACACAGCCTGCCTGCCACCTTCTGAGAGCTCCCCCAGCTCCCGGCCATCGCCCCGACTTGGTGTCCCTGTTCAAGCAGGGCCCACACGCTACCTGCGCCCAGCAGCCTGCAAATCCCATCTGCCTCTCTAAGAAGCGATTTCACATTCTTTCTAGGAAGAATTTCAGGACAAATGCCAAAAACACAGTTCTTTCATTGTTTCTGCCTCGCACTGTCACCACAGGGACACGTGGGATGGCTGGAGATGGGGACCTACCGCAGAGCGACTGCACGTACCTGGCACTGCCCAGTGGACGTACAACCAGCGCTGTTTGACAGGGCAGTACGAGCTGGCCAGAACAGGCCAAGAATCCTCCCCGGGAGCCAGTCCTGCTCTACACAACAGCACGGAGCCACCATCTCTCACTGTGTGTTCATCGCCCCTGCCAAGTGCCGTAGCCTGCACGGGCTGTTTTGAATGCTGCACCAAGTGCATTCTGGGGTGAAAGTCTAATTTTTCAAGGCAGATTAGACACACAAGGACTCACATTAATTACAGGTTCTGGGCACTACTCCACGAAGGACAGGTGCAAAAACCGCAAGTTTACTGCTGCTTCGAGAGTTCTGTGACAGCTAGCCAGGATCAGTACGTACTCCAGCCCCAGGGATACAAGCCCCTCTCTGTCTAAACAAAAAGGGCGAAACAGCACGAAATAGCAAACATTCACATGTGAGTGCTGCTCAGAACGTAGCTCTGAAAGAAATGCTGCTGGCCCCCTTACAAACCCCTCTTCTGGCCTTCTTCGTAGTTTGCCTTCACTTCAGATACTCATTTGTTGTTGTTTAACATTGGTTAAACTCTGTCATGGCTTCATTAACTCTTTCCTGACTAAAATCAGCACATCTTTTTAATCACAGAAATAAGAGGTGGGCTTTACCATTGCAGTGACCTGTCTAAACTCCAAGCTTTTTTTAGGGAAAGTTTCCATTAGCTCCTTTTAAAAAGTCAGAAAAGGCTAAAACAGCATTCCCACTAATGAGTGGCACTGGTGTGCTGCAATATAAGTACCCTCCAACGTAAACAACAAAAAAATGTCTTCATAAGAGGCTGCTTACCTTTACACTCCATCAGATACAGCATGGGGAACTCTTCTGAAAAGCTTACTGGGTCCTCCATTCCCATCACCTGTCCTTGCACTGGGGGAAATGGGAATAGCCAAGACGACTTTCTGCAGGCTTTCCTGCTTTTACTTACTTTTAAAAGTACTTTACTTTTACTTTTCCTGCTTTACAGTTGGGACCCAGAGACCCAACTGTATAGCCCTTTTTTCTGGTTGAGTAAACACAACTCCCTCTGAGGCCAAAAAACCTGATTTGGATCATTAGGCAGAGGCATTGCAACTGGAGAAATAACATGTTGCTCTTCTCCAGCAGCTGAGCTCAATGCCATGTCCCCAGCCTCTGCCAGCTCAGAAAATACCACCAGTTTCAGGTCTCCGACCGACTGCCAAGCCAGACACGCAGCACAGTCACTGTTGTGAAGATAAGGCATGCGTGAAGTTCCCACGCACCCCCTTCATCCACTCCTGCTGCTGAAAGACATCCAAGATGGAGCACACGGGTATCTCCAAGGAAAGGTATGCAGCTAACGTACACGTACACCGTCCCAAAGCGATGAATGCCAAACTGGCCAACATATCCACATAATAAATCTCTCTCTTCCTCCATCACAGCATGTTCAGGAATCCTATCTTATAACTGACGGGGATCTAAGTCCTTCTCACCAAAACTTTATAGGTGCTGTTAACCAATTACTAGACACTTCAATGAATTCCCACAGGTATCTGAGAGGGCAAACCAGTGGGAGAACGTATTTCACAATCACCGAATCCCTTTTCTCTCCCTCATGATCCACATGTGAGATCTTGGAATTACCTTCAAAACAAAACAATATTATCACAAAACCTAAAGTTAATTATTTTGACTGCTAAAAGCTGCAGATTGGCACAGTATAACTTCCCATACACCCTTCCTGACCCTTAAGATGTTTTCAATTATGTAAATAATTTACAGAATTAAGTTAAATTCAGTATGTTTTTTTCAACTGGCTAGAATTACCATTAACTAGAGAAAATTTGCTGTCACAATGACTTAAATTTCTGTACTCACAATTAAGGCAACCCCCCAAGCCTCTCTGGTTTCAATAGCTTAGTTTGATTCATCTAGGGCAAATCTAGGGCAAACTGTAGTGCAATTTGGAACCTAAAAGGCATTCGGAACCCAGCATTTCTACTAGTATTTCAACAGCATGGTTGGAAAGTGCAAACATACAAGACAAATACAAACTGAGGTCCAAGAAGTCTAAACTGTATACGACGACTCCAATTCAGGCATAAACATCCCACTGTGCTGCAGCATCTCTGACTCCAGCCCCTTCTTTGCAGGGAATTATGTAACATTTCTTCATCCAAAATGTACTCTTCTACTCCTTTTTCACTTAACCATGCCCAGCCCACTGTGGCTACAGAGTTTACAAAAACCTCACAAATGCTCATAAAGTCCCCATTATAATCTGGTCTATTTGATTACCCCTGTTCCAGCCCTTCACATCTCATTTTTTAAGAGATGGGCCAGAAGCTCTTACAAAAGATCTAGTTACTTTACAGCAGTCCAGTTCAAGTCAGGAAGAGATACAAATGGCCTTCAGTGATTTCTTGTGTTCAGGGGATGCCAGCTCAGAGAACAATTGTGAATGCTTGAAAGACTGACTTAAAAACATCTTGATAAACAAATAAACCAATAACCCTTAAATTATTTTGTTTGATAGTAAGTAGATGCACATAGCTTTCCAAAGCTAAAATGTCAAAGATGAAAACGTTCATTAAAATCTAAAGGCGCTATAATCAATACAACACACACCACCACTGAAATTAGCATACTCTAGCTCAAAAGGACAAATGGATGTAAGAATCTGCATTTTTGTTTAAACTGCACAGCATGTTAAATTTAGCTACTTACAAGCCAAACACTGTGAGCTTCATCGATACAAAATTGTCCCAATTATATCAATAAAATTATTTCTGTAACAAAATTAAAATAATTTAGCTCTATGTTAACAGATAACTTCATACAGGGAAAAATATTTTCTCCTTAAATATCAGATCAAAATGTAACTTAAGCAGTGGGCTGGTGCTTGCCACGTAGTTTAAACGAAGAGAACCAAGGCAGATTTCATTCTGAATGCCAAGAAACCAGGATGCCTTTTGTAGATTTGAGAAAAAACACCAAAGTACCAGTATGACTTACCCAGTGAGTAACTGGTACTTCTATAGGCAATGCAGATGCTACAGGAGTGCCCAGGAACATCCTCACAGGCAGCCATCCAAAACAGTACGTTTCCTTTCAATGGCAGCAGCAGCATCAAGGTTTGATACGTTCTCTGGGTCTCCTCCTGACCCCCTAAAGGGGCCTGGAAGGTGGGATGCCTGTGAGCCTGTCTCAGCTCCTCACCCCACACTGCGGTGACAGTGGGGTCTCGGAAAAGCACCGACAGATGCCAGCTCTCAGAATACACAAACAGGATCTGAGGGAAGTACAGCTACTGCAAGGCATGCAGACATCTTTTCCCTTTCCAGCCCCGTCAGCCTACCCCCTGCAGGGACAGGCCAGCGGAACCCTTTAGGGTGGCAGGGATAAAGAGTTTCTACTGTATTTCTAGAATACCGATTAGAGGGTTGCTCTCCCAAACCGGTCATTGAAATCAGCAGCTAAGAGCAGGGCAGCGTGCTGAACAAAGGCCCGTGGGCATTCATAATAATGCTGCTTAACAAATTTGTGATCCCATGCCAATCCTGAAGCACACAGAGAATATTGTTTGCACCGTGATGAAAAACACCTTGATGTCCAGTGGGAGACTGTTAATTTGGTAGTGGCACTGTTATTCCTTTCAGCACCTTCTGTGTTGAGATCTCTTGACCTGCTCTACCTCTGCCTACAGCTGAAAGCAGTGATAGTACAGTGTGGTCCACGTGGTAAATAAAGTAAAATCTTGGCTATGTCCAGCAATTCTTTTATTTCCCAGGGGCCAGGTCTGGCCTCAGAAAGTGGAGAGGCAGGCCAATTGACCTGTACATGGCAATGACCTTTAGATGTGGGACCGGGATGGCAATCCAACGGAAGGCCCTCTGAGTTGAGAGATGGGGCACCACGGAATATCCCTGCTGCAGGTGAGGAGGCGGTGGCCAATGGAGCATTCCCTGCCCTCAGCGCGGCCACTGCCAACCCTGCTGGCATGTGGGGAGCTCCACGACCCAGCCCCCTTAGGTGGCGTCCCAGACGAACAGGACTGTCTAGCTGTCTGCTAGCCAAAACAGTGCCCAGCAAGCTTGAACTGGGAATATGCTGGCTCTTTCCTTTTCTTGACATTTTAGGAATCCAGGAATAGAAGAATATACCTGGCAATGATCCCAGATGCAGGCCAGACATCAACAAATATTCAGGTTTTTGGTGTGTTCCCTTCTAGTAAGCAAGTCCTGTAAAAAAATCATCTGTGATGCATCCCTTCATCGTTACAGTCCCTGTGATGCATCTATCCAGAGACTATCAGACTGGAGGTGGGTGGCTGTAAAATCCGTAAAGAAGCTTTTGAAATTGAAAGACCCTGGAAGCCTGAAGTAAAAGGACTTATTCTGACCTATAACAAATCTTATTCTAACTGTAACAAAGGAATCCTTTCTTGCACGAAAAGCCACGTATTTTTAAAAACCCACCTTCTCTACTTTGCTGGTTAGATATACAGTACTTAAAATAACTTTAACTAAAATCCACTTATCAAGTAACTTGGATTTTTAGAATATATAAAAGTTCTAGTCAGAATTCATGCCCCATTTTTTCATTGTCTGGCAATACAAAGAGTCACTAAGTCAATCCACCTGGGGCTTCATCAGAAACCTTATTAAAATCAATAGTGAGATTCTCCAGTTTGAATGTCTCAGTTTTCTCAAATCAATTCATCTCATTAATTTGGTTTCCACTCCTAGACAAGGGATAGAGACTGCCACTCCTGGGCGACAATTCACTTGACCCTCAAATGTCTAAAAAGGGATCATGAATTATGTCCAAGAAAAAAAACTACACTTTTCCCTTGATTACATACAGATCCCAGTACAATTTGACCAGAGAACTGGGCTTGTTCAGCCTGGAGAAGAGGAGGCTCCGAGGAGACCTCATTGCAGCTTTCCAGTATCTGAAGAGGGCCTACAAGGGTACTGGGAGAGGACTTTTTACAAGAGCCTGTAGTGATAGGACAAGGGGTAATGGGTATAAATTGGAATCAGGGAGGTTTAGATTAGATGTCAGGAAGAAATTCTTCACAGAGAGGGTGGTGAGGCACTGGAACAGGTTGCCCAGAGAAGCTGTGGATGCCCCATCCCTGGAAGTGTTCAAGGCCAGGCTGGATGAGGCTTTGAGCAACCTGGTCTAGTGCAAGGTGTCCCTGCCCATGGCAGGGGGGTTGGAACTAGATGATCTTTAAGGTCCCTTCCAACTCAAACCATTCTGTGATTCTATGATTAAACAGCTATCTAATGTTACACAAGATGATTCACAGCTTCAGTAGCTTTGGTAGACCTGTACCCCAAGAGACCAGTAGACCAGTTTGAGTGAGTCCAGAGGAGGCCACGAAGATGCTCAGAGGGCTGGAGCACCTCTGCTATGGGGACAGGCTGAGAGAGTTGGGCTTGTTCAGCCTGGAGAAGAGAAGGCTCCAGGGAGACCTTATTGCAGCCTTCCAGTACCTGAAGGGGCTACA
>NW_010273956.1:34560-37414 GCF_000690775.1 Eurypyga helias
TCTTTGAGCAACCTGGTCTAGTGGAAGGTGTCCCTGCCCATGGCAGGGGGGCTGGAACTAGATGGTCTTTAAGGTCCATTCCAACTCAAACCATTCTGTGATTCCATGGTAATAGACAGGAGACATGGAACCAGTGAAATAAATACAGGACACAGTGATGAACTCAGATCAAGTTCAGCATGAAACTGATTAATGGGACCAACCTGAGGATAGCCAAATCCTAAACACTGGGTTCATTTTATAAGCAGTGTTAATATACGTATTTTGCTTTCCTTATCAATTCTTTATACAGTGTTACCATGAGCTTTTACTGACTTCCAAGTCTAAACACAAAATGATTACATAATTGATGCGGTTTGCTTTTACACAGATCGCTTCTTATAGAAGCGCTAGCTATCAGGCAGTGCTTCTGTACGTACCTATATGGAGAACATTCCCTTCAGAAGTTTACACAACTATGCTTCTGTAATGTCACAACATCAAACAGGTTAGTCAGTATATGGCACATTTATACATTCTTTTAAGAAACTGGTAAAAGGACACACACAGGTTGGATAAACTAAATGGTTCAACAAAAGCCATAGGCATAATTTTCCATTTCATTCTTTCTAAATTAATACTTCAAAAATACTGGGCATCTGCATTTCTTATCAACAGCAGTAGAGCTAGAGTGCACTCAAAAGACATTTATCACCTGGTGGAATAAGGAGCATATTCTTTGCGTGATGACCTGAAGAGGCCTTATCCTGCTAGATGCCAAGTGCTTCCTGTGGTTTGAAAGCGCCTCTTGTGTGGCCACAAGCTCTGTCAACATTGCGATACACACGTCTTCCTTCCCTGCCTCCCCCTCTTGCAGCCCCTGCTCACAGGGACTTTCTCTGAAGCTGGAATCTAAAATCTTTTGGGTAAAAATTGTTTCTTTTTATATATTTGTATAATAAAACTGAAGTAACTGGGTCTGATGCTGACTGTCTTAAACATAATTAAGTATCAGCACTGCAGATTTATATGGCTCCTTCAGGAGAAATCAGAACAATTCATATTATAGCAGGGCTCTAAATGCCTCCTCCTCTCTCACCTCAAATGTCACCAAGGTGGCTCAAAGTAGACATATCATTTTTTCCCCTACCTGTTGATACCTGGGAGACATGGTAATGCATCTCACATACCAGCCTTCATTTCTCATATCTATTTATACTGTAAGCTCCTATGACAGCTGTTGCTTCTTACTTCACACAACAGAGAAGGGCAGTGGCTTCAACTACATGCTACTACAACTTATTAAGAAAGAATCTACACCATTTACTACCTCCAGAGTAGCAGAATGCCCGAGATGGCTCCGCAGGACTAGATATCTATGGCAGCATACTCCAACAGAGGAAACAGCCTAGATAAAACCATAAATGATGTACCGAAAAGACTTGGGGAGGGGAAGGAGAGAGGATGCCAATGCGGTAGCCAGTCAACCTGGAAGTCCCCTGAAGGCAACCACTGACACTGGTGATAAACACCGCTCTGCTACTGAAGTCCTGACAGGTTAAAGGAAGCCAATGCGTTTATGTTAAATTTTCAGATTGAACGTAAAACTTCAGCAAATTGGAAGATTTCTTCTGTTGGCTAGGAACACCTTCATCACCACACACCAGGATTTGATAGCATTAAAACAACGGGTCTTGCACTGGCTTGAATACATTATAAAAGTAACAGCTCCACTTAAATAATGAAGTGTCGTAATACCCCTGGCAAAACACTAATCTATGCAGTGCAAGCCAGGCAAGAAGAAAAATGTGTCTTACCACATGGTAAATAAGTTTCAAGTGTTTAGTAAACCTTTATAAACAACAGGATCTGAATGCCCGGACAAACCTGTAACAAAGAACTGGCACCGAGGGATGGCAGGCTGAGGAAGCACGTCCCACCTTGGAGCCCACGGACCTGCCTTGTGCCAGGACATGGCTGCACGACGGTCTGCATGACGGTTCATCCTCATCCTCAGGGGAGCCAGGACTGATGGCCGGGATGCAAACAGTGCAGGAGGAACCGAACCTCCTCTGCTCTTGCAGGCCCCCAGCCTGACATGAAGGGGAGCAGATGGAGCTGAGGCCACCTTCTCCTGAGGGGGTATAAAGTACTGAAACCACCTTGCCATGGGACGGGGAGGGAAGGGTAGCCAAGGCAAGCTTGTTGGGTGGTCCAAGGGAAGGGAAAAGCCACTTGTATCAAGACATACTACTCAGTCACCTTTAAAAACGTAAAAGACATAAATTTTTCATGGCAGGGACGCAGACGAACAAGCTAGCCAAAACACAACTTGCTCCCTTGCAACTATGGCCAGAATACCGACGGCAAAAATGGCAGTTATCTATGATAAATGTCAAATCAAGGATTTCATAGCCCCAGTGATCAGAGGTAAAAACCACTCTTTATAAAACATATTTCAGGTTCCATTATATGGATCCAAACAGCTCTTCTCTGTGAAAATCTTTCATGTCTCAATTTCTAATGCCACAGAGACCAGAGCAGCTTCAGAGCTGGAAATTCTGGCCCAAGACTGTACCCTTGGTGCCAATGTGCAAATCGACTGCCCCATCGCTAATGCTATACAACTGCTAGCTGGCAAGTTAAGAATCAAGAGAATTTGAACTGTATCCGTTAATACACTGGCGCAGTATGCGTTGCTACACCCCGCGCACGCTGGCAGCTGTAGATTTAAGTTTTTGAGACAATTCTTTCTGTATGGTTGGCAAGTCTGAAAAAATATATTGGGACATAAACTGTTACCAGTCTTTCATGAAAGTGAGGGTATGTGGACTCCTCAAATACATTTCTTATTAAAATAGGTTTAAATTAAAAT
>NW_010273956.1:37426-55794 GCF_000690775.1 Eurypyga helias
GATATATATGACAATCCCTGGCTGTACTTAAATGAAATACAGCTACAAGCAAACCGTATTTTGGAGAAGGTAAGTGATTTTCTGAAGAGCTTTTACCACCATTTATGGCATTAAGTGTTTCTTCATCTCACATCTACAACATCCATGAGAAAAGACAGACATATCTAGGTCCTACCACCATCTATGAGGACAAAGCAGCTCTGATCTCAGGGTATATGTTCTGACTTGTTCCTCGTATGAATGCTTTCTGACTCGTCTTCAGCTAAAACAGTCTTTCCCAAGCTACAGGAACACTACCTAAAACAGTATGAGCAGCTGTGAGCCGTGCTGCCTCGTCCGCTTTCTTCATAGAATCATAGAATCACTAGGTTGGAAAAGCCCTTAGAGATCATCCAGTCCAACCGTATCTGTCCACCACTAAACCATATCTTTCAGCACCTCATCCACCCGTCTCTTAAACACATCCAGGGATGGTGACTCTACCACCTCCCTGGGCAGCCTGTTCCAGTGTGTGATAACCCTTTCAGTGAAGAACTTCTGCCTTACATCCAATCTAAACCTCCCCTGGCGCAGCTTGAGTCCATTCCCCCTCGTCCGATCATCTGTCATTAGGGAGAAGAGACCAACCCCCACTTCTGCACATCCTCCTTTCAGGGAGTTGTAGGCAGTGATCAGGTCTCCTCTCAGCCTCCTCTTCTCAAGGCTAAACAAGCCCAGTTCCCTCAGTCACTCCTCATAAGACATATTCTCCGGACCCTTCACCAGTTTTGTGGCCCTTCTCTGGACACGCTCCAAGACCTCAATGTCTTTCTTGTAGTGAGGGGCCCAAATCTGAACACAGTACTCGAGGTGCGGCCTCACCAGTGCCGAGTACAGGGGGAGAATCACATCCCTGGACCTGCTGGCCACGCTGTTTTTGATACAAGCCAAGATGCCGTTGGCCTTCTTGGCCACCTGGGCACACTGCTGGCTCATGTTCAGACAGTGACCAGGAAAGAGCAGCCACCCCAACCACATTTCCATTTGGTTTGGCTCAATGGCTGTAATACAAATTTCCATGCCTCTGCTTGAGGAGCTCTGACCATTCCGGCCTTTCATAATTACCACCTATTTTCCAGGTCACTAATTAGATTTTGCAACACACTGTTCTTAGGCAAAAGGCACTGCCAAGATTAATCACTTTCCACATCTCCCGTTTCTTTCATATTTGAGCTTTACTGAATCTAAGTTTTCCAAGCTTTCTCCTGAAACTACTTCCCTGAGAATATATCCAAAATCTTATTACTAAATTTTGTATTGTTTCTAAAGTTTAACATAATACAGTAAGCCAGTTCTCTTCCTCTAAATAGTGTGAAACCAAAAGGACAAGCATGCCTCCTGATGCACAGTCCAAAACATTTAATTCACCCCCAGTATAAAAGATGAGATTATACACACTCTAAATTAAATATACATATAACCAGAAACTTCATGAATATTTACAACAAAGGACTCAGAATAATTATCAAATGCCCTGTTCTAAAAATGCAACATTTAACTGATGTGTGCAACAGTTATAGATTGTGTCATAAATTGCTGCAATCAACTTAATTAAATATACAGTATTACTTGATCAAGATGGTTTATGTACATTCTAAAATTACATATACTGCAGCTGTGAGTGCACTGGTTACATTTTTGAGAGACTATGCCCTCTTTTAAGCATAAAACAGTAAATGTAGGAGGGCATTTTCCATTGTTTTCCAGCTCTGCGAACCCCAATGCCCACATTTCACTTAAGCACGTGCCGTCTCGTTCCAGCCAGTGGGAATACTCACATGTTTAAATTTAAGCTGGCTCACGGCTTAGCTGTTCGCATGTAATAGTCAGAACATAAATCAGATCACACTACAAAATTCTTCTTAAATTTTTCACTTCTGCCAAAATTGCCTATCACTGCAGCCTGCCAGCCACAGCCTTGAACCTAACAGGCCCCAGATACAATCGCTTTTAGGCCCAAGACTTGTGTCAGGTGCACAACATTATTCCATCATGTGGCAGGAACAAAGGCAACGTTTGCCTTCCAAACACTGTTATTTAAACCCTACGTTCAATATATGCTTAAGGCTTATTACACGGACCCGTTCTGTTAACAAAAGTAAAGAGAGAAAGAAAATACAAGTCAGGAGCGACTAGCCAAGGAATTCAAGAAGCGTTTAAAAACTGGCATAGAAAAGATGGAGCGTAACAAACCATCCCATTGGGAACGCACCGGCACGCTGACTGAAGGGGCAGCTTGGTCTCTGGCACTGCTTCACAGCCCTTACTAACAGCAGGTGTATGCAATCCCTTTAAGGACCACCTAAAAGCCCCCTATTCTGGAGAACCACCTGTCCTGAGGAAAGCAGAACTTTAATGCTCTCCAGAAAACACAGAGAGAAGGAGTTAGAAATAGAAATAAGAGGAAATGCTTTTTTCTTCCAATTCTGGATGGCCAGGGAAGCGGCCCTGTGAACACAGCTGGGCATCCCATTCTCTAGTAACTTGCATGAATCAAAAACGCTAGACACATTTGACTCAAACTTGTCTTATACTTTCTTACCACAAACTGTTCTTGTTTTGGTTTTAAATAAAATAACTCTTCAGTGCATAGTTACACTGTAATACTTAATACCCAGATAAGATTTTGAGTTAGAATATATTATCACTCAATAAGAACTACACTAATCACTGTAATTAAGATTCTATTTAAACAATTATTTTAGTATTAAAACTGTTTTCCACAGCCTTAGTCTCAATGCTGTTAATCCACTGTGAAATTCTTTTTACTGAGCAAGAACAAAAGTTTTGTTGAGAAACATCTTAATCGCACAGTAAAAATTTTAGTTCTAATGCTGACGTTTAAGTTCTTAATAAGAAAACCAATTTCATTTACCCTAGATAACAAGGAGAATTTTGACACCATTACATCTCACCACACCAATTACTCTGCTTTGCAAAACACACAGAATCCAATCCTCATTACATCCAGCTACACTTGCATAATCCCAAGCAATCGTGTGGTCCTGTACACACATAAATAAGGAAAGAATGGCCACACTTTCGCATTTCTCCATAGAAAAGACTGTGTGGCTCTGCTTTGGTCACGGTGATGCATCACACACAAGACAGTGCCAAAAACACAAGTTTGCCCATCAGCGTGCTGCAGCATTACCGTGCCTGAGGTCTATTTAAAATCATTACCATTAATCTCTCCTTGTTTTCCTGTCATTAAACTAAATTAAAATAGACAACGTAATTTCAAATGTGTAACTAATACCAAGAAGGTGGCAATCAGAAAGGATTTTGCTCTCTGCGTTATGACTCTTTCAACTTGCAAAGCGTCTTAAAAGAGCATATTCCTTACATACTGATGGGTTCTGTCTGTAGTTACGTTCTTATTAACAGATTACTGCAATAAGCTTTTCCACACTGAATTTTACCTTCACTGAACAAAAATTAATTAGTCACACACTAGACAGCATCCGAAATTCAGAGGTTATGAAAATTTTAATGCTTTATAAATACCCCTGCTGTTTTTCAGACCCTGATCAAGTTTTCTAGTTAACTGCTTTCCTTTTGCAGCGCATGCTACGTGCTCTTGACAATCTTAGCCACGTTATATTCACTAAGTTTTTCCATTAACAATGAGCTGTAACAAGTAATATTCAAAAGACTAAGATGTTTATACCTCCATAAATTATTACTCTAAAATGCAAGAACTATTTAGTTGTATTACCTTTGGTGGTAGCTTCTGATTTCTGTCTCACGACATCTATTTCAGGATCAAACAGTTAGAAGACAGCAGTATTTTTAATGCAGCATACATGCCACGAGTAAAACACAATTATTTACATCCCTAACCTATTGAAAAGGTCTTTATTAAGTGTGAAATGCAACTCAAAGAATTAGAACATAACTTTCTAGTGGGAGTGCAATATGTGCAAGGCAACTGAAAATCAGAAAGAGCATTTGTTTTATTACAGCTGCTGTTAACATTCAGGTGTAGTTGCAACCTACTTCATTGTGTGTTGTGAGCAAACTAACCCCCGAGGGGTCAGGCTTACACAGAGCCAAGCAGAGGGCTCAAAGAATTTTAGACACCAAGCAAAAGTGAGCATGACAGACACTCAGCACTTTAACAAAACGCAAACGTGGAAAAAGAAAAGACGTTCCTCCTTTGGGAATGCTACATAGAATTTGCTTGCATGTATGGACTACATTCCTAACACCTGGGAAAAAATAAACAAACTGTGGCAACCTGGTGCTAGTTTAAAACGAGAAGTTAGTTCAATGCAGAACTTGGTGAGCAATATCTTCCATCACTGGAATAGAATAGCATGGAGTATTTCAGTTGGAAGGGACCTACAATGACCATTTAGTCCAACTGCAATATGCCAGATTATCCAGCAGACCTGGACATGGAAGGTGTCTGGTCATTAAACCCTGCACACCACAAAAGAGACAACACTGCTTTCCTGTAGTAAAAACTCCTTTTCATCATGGTGAGTGATTTTAGTAACCTGCATTCTCACTCTCAACAGATCTAGCAGCACAGCCAATTTTACTTTCAAAAAACAGCACAATATGATGAACGTCTACAGGAAAGTTATTTGAAACAGAAATTTTTAGTTGCATTAGGACCATCACCGCTTCAATACAGGAACGATCCTTGCAGGGAGAACCAGCAGAGCGCTGGTGTTTCACTCTGCGTAGGAGCTAGAGCAGCTGGGGAGAGCAACCTCCAGGCGTCGGACTGCTCTGTTGTATGGACAAAATTTAATAGATAAAGTTTTAACAGCTATAATGACAAGTGTTAATAAGGGGTAGGAAAGGAAAGAGAAAACTCAGAAAATGGTATCATTCAGGTATTGCCAAGTGACAAAGCAATCACACGGACCAAGTCACAGCACGGGGACAACAGTAAAACTGCTAATCCTGTATTGGGATATTTACAATGCTACCAACCCCAAATCTTAAGTCCCAAAATAGAAAGAGTCACAGATCTGCCGAGTCTGGCTTTGCCAGCGCAGGGAATGGCATCAGCGTGACCCAGAGTGCCCAAGCTGAAGAGGCAGCAAGACAGCTTAGAAAGGAGAGGAGTGGGAGAGCAGCCATTCAGTGATCCTCCAGCTCCACGCCACAGCAATCAGTTACACATTTATGTTCCTCTGCCGCCTTTTTCCACTGAAGGGGACACGCTATAATTAGTTCAAATCTTTCCTGTGACATGTTTTAAAGTCTTGGTGGCAAGCTGCATGTAAAAGAGTGCAATTAGAAGTTAAAACTCTAAATGTAAAGGGTCTGTGAAAATACATAAGCCTTCAATTGCATGTTATGGATAAATAAATGTGGTTTAGAAAACCCAGTTGGCTCATGTTAACCTTGTGAACTGATCCTATATAGAATTAATCTTGCTGTTTAATCCCATGCTTCCAAACAATCTTGAAAACATAACAGTTCACTTCCTAGATATCCTATTTCTGTACTACATGGAAGTGGTAGCCAAAGCTATCTCACAAAAAAAAGGTTCTCCTACTTGTTCATACACTGACACAATCAAACTTTTCTTACACTCTTTTTACCCTAATAATAATAGCTTAATTCCATCTCTGGCAACCACAAGCATGCTTTTCCTTTTAGCCTTCTGTTGTGCCATTTAGACTCTCTGGAGTCAACACTAAAACCCTACAATTAATTATACAAGAAAAAGTTGCGGCATAAATACTGGTTATTCTTTAGGAGAAAGTAGCAGCAGTGTTAAATAAAAACAAAATAAGATCCAGTGACCACAGCAAAAATGTACCTATGATAATGTACACATCACCAAAAACGTGTACATTGCAACAGCTGAGCCATATGAAACCCAGCACCAACTCAAATCTTTCAACGGAGGAGAATGCTATTTTGAACATCCATCTGTATCACAGCTGTAAATAACTTCACATGTAGTCTTCATTAAAAACTGGCCAGCTGAATGAAATTATAAAGTACAATTGAATTTGAAAAGCTATCAGAAACGGTTCAAATACTGCATATGTCTCTCTCCTACCATCCTACACTAAAGGTAAACATAAGTACTATACAAACCAATAGACTCAGTTAATCCTGACAGATTCATATTTGGGGGCTGGGGGTGGGAGGATGATAAGAGACAGGAAAAGGAGTTATATCTCCCCTCCCAGACTTTCATCAGTTTTTCCATACCCAAGTCAAAAACAAAAACCAGGACAGTTCTGTTTGTTTGTGATCAGATAACCATAAGCTAAGACTCCCTTGGTATAACAGAGATATTCCATCAAATGTGAAGTTTCTTTGTTTTGTCAAGATTGTGAACAGATTTTCAACTTTTTCAAACCACTACCATTTTAAAATAAGAAACAAAAGCATCTGCTTGAAAACAGGTTGCAGTAGGCCCTAGACAAATTCCTTTCCTGCTGTCATTGCTGCTGAACTCCCCCTGGTATTTGTTCGGAGTGTCACACTCCCAAGATCTCATCAGTTTTCACACAGCAAATTTCTTCTTAAACCTGTCAGACCGCTGTAAGAAATACAGCCATAAAATTACTGTTAAAAGCATGGGGAGGGGGAATGTATATTCTCTACTAAAATACATCAGAGATAACAGAAAGCAAACTGGAAAATTTTCAACTCCCATTTTGGATGAATCCGCTCTTAAATGCCGTTTCCTAATTTCTTGTTCTGATTTTATTCAGTCACTCTGGAGTCGGAACAGAAATAGCTAAGAGATAACCTCTGAGATATTTTGTAATTGCGTTAATTTCTCATTCCACTTTTTCACATCTCAAAGTCACTGTAGAAAGCCAAAGAGAAACAATATAGAATATTAAAATGTTCCCGTTTTTCTGTGTTGTCCACATGAAGCTTGGCTGCCTCAGATACCACCTACAGGGATTCTCCAAAGGTACAGATCCCCTGACGGTGTGCTGATCTTTCCATACTCCCAGATACTGCTGCCAACTGAACTAATTCATTTGAATGCTGAAGACTCTGCAAAAACTAAACGAACATGAAAGTATTCCCAGAGGGATAGGAAGTCAGCACAAAGATTGGAGCTGCCCAGTTTTCTGAAACATCCCCTTCCTTAAGAACCACTTACAGGTCTTTACAGGAATTCCACCTAATCACTTACCGGAAGGAATGAACTGTCATACTGGATGAAGCCAAAGCTCCATCTCATTGAGAATATTTTCTCTAGCAGTTTCATATTTTATCTAACTTTCAGAATTATTATTCCCTCTGTGTAAACACAGAAAAGTCACGAGGACTCACAGAAATTAGCACTCAGCAGGTTTAAATTCAAAAAAAATATCAAACGAAAACAAAAGGCAGGATTTTTCCACACAAACAAAATCATTACATTGTGAAACTCTATGTTGCAGAGGCCAAAAGCATAAACGGTTTTATGGAAAAAATTCAGGGGAAGTTAGTTCATCACTGACAATTGAGCGAGATGACCAAGCTAACAGCGTAGCTCGGAAAGTCTCCAGCTGGCCAACTGCGGGAGCTTCAGGGGATTCACCAGGGAAAAGCTGTCCTGTGCTTCCCCCTTCCTAACACTATCTGTTACCGGCCAGGAACATGCTGGGTTTGCCTGATCCAATATAGCTGTTCCTACGAATGAAAACAGTAACAAGGAGTCTGCTTGTCAAAGGACTGAAAACCATTTCATATTATACAATCCTGGGCCATGACTTTTGCCCCAACTTCTTACCAGCTGTGTTAGCCTGTGTGGGTACCAAAGGGGTTGAGGCCTGTTCACTCTTTCACAAGGCTCTTCATTCAACCCCTTTGTTTAAGTACAAAACCCCTTAACAGATTTATATTAAAAAAATATGTCTATGGCTAAAGCCTCTTCCTAATTTGGGGCAGTGAATGACAATTCACATCCTGAAACAGAGGAAAGAATTTTCGCTACACTTACCTACTTACCTTGACTTTGTCAAACTTCTATGGGCACCCCCCAGAGTATTTCAGGGGTGTCCATACAAATAGGCTGTATCAACCTAAGCTCCCAGCTGACTTGGTTCCAACTGTTTTGCTTAGACAAGATCTGAGTGAATGCTACATTCACTCGTACCAGTGTGTCCTCATTCACACAGTACAGTGTCTGCTATACCCCACATCAGCTCTTCTTATCAGGCCACAGAATCAAAGTAGTTGAGGTCAGCAGGGACTACTGGAGATCTAGTCCAAACCCCCACCCTTCCCAAAGCAAGATCACCTCGAGCAGATTGCTCAGGGCCATGAACAGTTGGGTTTTCAATAGCTCAAAGAATGAGCTCAGTCTTCCTCATTGTGTTTTAGCAGAATTGCCTGTATTTCAGTTTGTGGCCATTAACCTCTTGTCCTGTCACTGCATACCCTGAAGAGCCTGGCTCAGGCTCCGTTACTCCCCCCATCAGGTATTTATACATACTGATCGGATCCCCCTGAGCCCCAGCTCTCTCAGCCCCTCCTTATGCGAGAGATGCTCCAAATTACATCATCATGGTCGTTATGCATGTCCATGTCCATCCTGTTCTGGGGAGCCCAGTGCTGGAGCCAGCATTCCCCACTCCCAAGCGGAGGGCCAGATCGCCTCCCTCAACCTGCTGGCCATGCTCTCCTGATGCAGCCCAGGATGACACTTCCCAACACAGCCCCACCTTCCTCATTTCATGGACAGAAGCCAAAATTCAGAAAAACTAAAAGGATGTAAAAATACAGCTCCACCAGCTGATCCTGGGTCAAAAAACCAGTGGTCTGAGCTGCCTGCCACAGATGTCTTATCAGCTTGTATGGCCATCTCATTCACCAGGCAGTCCTGCTGGTAGGGAGCAACAAACTCCTCAGGCAGAAAGCATACAGCAGATCTCATATTGAACACTCCATGTGATCTGTTAAGGTAAAAAACCAAACACCAGCAACAACTTTTAACATCCCCACAAGACAGACTATTCAACACAGAAAGACGAAATTACTGCTATATGATATTTTACTCCTCCCATAAACTATTTACAGTGTAGTCCTACAATATCACACAGCCCCTTTCACAAAGGCAATTAAATAAAATATAAACTAACTCAGTACACTCTGGGTGCTCACAACAGCGTCCCAGGTTCTGCACCATGGTCCTTCATCAAAGCACGCTCACACACCCACCAGCGCACCTGCCCTGGAGCTCACAGCGCCCTTCTCCTGGAGCAACCATCTGCCTCTCACACAGTCACCCAACCAAGTCCCGTTTGTGTCCCGGTGCTTCCCTGCACCCTTTTTTGATTTAATTCTAATGATGAATGGCAACTGGCAGTGAAGTATCAAACAGGTCTATTACTCCTTCTTGAAGCTGGACTGGGAAGATCTTTTCCAGCTGTTTCAGTGCATGTAGTTATTTAAAACCAAGTTCCCTTGACCAGCCAGCTCAGCAGGCAAACACAGCTGTTCTGTACCAAAGAGCAGCCCTGAATCTCAGAGGCACAAAAGGTGGCTGAGAGAAGGCAGGTGGCAAAAAAGCTATTCTAGACCTTTTAATTCCAACTATCCTCTTCAACTTCAGCCGAGACTATTTTTCCAGTAATGTAAGACTATTTGAAAACTCAAAAATGGGATCTTGCTAAGACTCCTTAATAATACCTCTTACTTTTAATCTGTGGGCCAAAATACTTTAGCAATAAATAGTAGGAATAAACAAAAAATGGGAAGTTTAAAGAAAAAAGCAGAAATAAATCTAAGGTACTAAGGTACAAAATGCCCTGACTAAAAGAGGAGTATTACAGAAATAGGAAAATTTTGATAACACCAGTATTTTTTAAATGTCATTTACCTCCAGAAGACCAATAAAACAATGACCTTCATGACAGCAGCAAGTTTAGTCTTCAGTTTTAAAACACAGGGAACTAAGTTTCCCAGAAACATATGGCATAAACCAACTTGAAAGAAAATCTCTAAAATTTAAAATTTTTAATCTGTGCTCCCTCTCCCAAATTATGCACCATAAAAACACGAATTCGTATGGAAAACAAAATAAAGCGCAGAAAAAAGACAGCACAAAAATTGAAGAGGAACATTCCTGTAAATTAGCACACTGACAACCCTGTGTAGGTAAGATGATGTAAAACGACACTGGTGGAGGTTCCTGTGTGTTCCCCTGTACCATCAGGCAGCCTCCAATGCCAAGTGACACAAACTGCCATAATTTCTGAGCAATGAGTCACGCTAGCATAAGCTTTCTTATCCAGAAACAATCTTCCACTGGGAAACTTCCAATCTGTAATTTTTTTTCCTTTTTGTTTGCAGGATACTGGCCTATAAATTGAACAAACTAAATGAGAAAGGTGTTCTTTGCTGCAAATCCAAATTTCTGTATCCCATTCAAGGCAAACCTCTTGGCCCTGCTGCTCCCCTGCTACCAGAACAGCTCCTATAGGCAAAGAGCTTGTCAATCAGCAACCGGTTATAAAAAAAAAAAAATGAATTGTCCCATTCCTGCAAGAATCTGGGGACAAGAGCCTTACCTAGAAAACTGGCATAAGCACAGCAACCCGGGATGTTAAGCCAACAAGGTCAGAAAAAATACAAATGCCTTTGCCTACAGGCAGACTTGCAACAGCCTCATGCTTCCCTTGGCATTTCCAGGCGTGACCCCCCGGGCAGTGCTTAGGTGAGAGGGACACAGAAGCAAGTGATTTGTTCTCAGATAACCTTGACCCTCTCCTTCGGAGTACACAGAGACTGTTATCACACAATGCAGTGCTAGATTTGGACATGGGAGAGACACCAGCGGAATACTTTCATTCCATTACAAAGAATTTTAAGGCAATTATTTTTAATAACCACAAATTTTCAAAGAGCGCTCTGGCCATCAGCAACTGGAATGTGAATGGAAGGTATGGAAGCAGCTGAGGTAACAAGCGCTGCCGAGTAAGCTGACTTGGATGGGATTCAAGGCACCTAAAACTGGTCTCACAGATTTTACATTCTTGGCAGGAGAAACTTGATTAAGAAAACCATTTTTCACTAGCTACTGCTTTTAATAAATAGCCTACTACTTGTAGCCTACAGAAATCGGTATAGTGACTAAGAGTGGGTGAAGCAGAAGCAAATGGATGACTTGCTCGGAAGTTATTATTAGATATCTGATGTCGAATGGATGACTTGCTCAGAAGTTATTATTAGATATCTGATGTCAGAGCAATGACGGGTACCTCTGTGCAATGACTGCTCCCAACGCTGCAAGGTTGTTCAGGAAGTTCCTCTTTCAGTCACTCCAGCGAGGGACAAGAGAGATGGAGACCACCCTGGGCAGTGTTAATCCACTCTTCTCATTTTAAAGCAATATTAAAATAATCCATGGCATCGTGCCCCTCTATGATACCTACAAAACCATGAGGGTGGGATGGTCTGCCCACAAACACTGTGACTGTCCCCGCCCCAACACGGCCGCAGGTGATCCAAACCACTGCTGCAGGGTAGCCTGGATATATCCTCCTGTTTGCAAAAATCCTTCACCTTTGACGAGGGAGTGGATGCATCTTCTCACATCTGACACCCTCTGCTGAGATTTGCCAAATTAGAACAAAAAAAAGGCATGACTAGAGAGAAGACAAATAATTTCTGTTCTAGAAAGAGCTTGATCTTCTCAGACACTTAAAAAGGTTACTGAAAAATCCAAGAGCAGCAGGATGAATAGTTTGTTAGACAACCATTATGTTGATAGAGACCAGCTGAATTCCAAGAACTGCAAATAAAGCCTAAGCTCAGTCTATTAGAAATGAGAAACCTGAAAATGGAACCCAGACAGACCACGACACACACATTTTAATTCTGCACAGAGCATGGATAAAGTAAATCTTGGTAATCATTACCTCTGTACTGAATCTTTACTTTTCAAGGGTTAAAACATGATATGTTCAGAGAACTGAAGCAATATTATCCCAGGTTTTGATCAGAGAGACGCCTGCCTCCCGAGCACCATCCTGGTCCATGCAGCTCAGCCATCCATCAGGCACAGCCTACAATGTCTACATCCCCCAGAGCTGCACAACTGCCGACAGCACCCCTCTTCCTATTGCTTCTCCAACATTCCCCACTCCCCTCCTCCCCCAAACTGCAAACAGGGTCCGTCTGTCAGCACAACTGAATTAAGCAGTCAGTTTGGTATCTCCTCTTCTACACAATCAGGCATTTGTCTTCAGCTGGAGACATGGGGTGAAGTCAAAGTCAGGAGACTGATTTCCACAGTCAAGTAATCAAGATAATTTTAGCTCACAAACCAGTGTTCGGCTCTACCCCATCCAACTTAAGAAAATTCTTAAGCTTTTGCATCAGTCGGAAGGCCAGGGAATGTCAGTGACCTCCTTTCTGCGCTGTACAGTCACTCCCAGACCAAGGAGCTGGGACTGGCCATGGCAACACAGGGACCCAGCTGCCCACTGGCATGCCCTCTGCACCAGGTAGGTTTGTACCTGTCCCTGGACACCTGAAGCAGAGCTAGGTCCCAGGCTTACTCTCACAAGTTACCCCATACTTCAACAGCTTAAATTCTGCTAATCTGCTGGAGTCATTTTTGGCAAGCAGCAGAAACAGTGAATCATCCTACATTATCCCAGAGAGACTTCATAAATAAATCCTCCTATCCGAGGAGAACTTGCTGAAGGCTTCTTATATGAAGGAAACTATTTCGGTCCTGTAAATAAGAACAATGATTCAGTCCGATAAATGAGCCATTTGCTTTTTCATGCTGATCTTTACTAGAGACTGATGGGGCCGGTATACTGCTGTACACCCCCAGATTTCATTCATTCCCCTCCAGCAGCCAGAGGGAGAAAAACAGATATAAACTCTTTTCTTCCACAGATTTTCAGCGCAGTCTTATATATCCCTCATTTTTATTTTAAAAGCCTCCCCAAAGCAGAGGTGACTCAGCAGTGATTACCTCAGACTTCAACATAAAATTAGAGATGTTATAACAGTTATGTCAATTAAATTAGCCAGACATCTTTAGCGATTCTAATATCTAGCGATATTAAATTTCAGACTAATTTGAATTGCAATCATAGCCCATATTTACATCTTAGATGAATGCCAGATAGAAATGTCAATTAATCTGTATATATTGTTTGAAAGACCAATTATGTTTGTCAGGGACAGCATCTATACAAGCGGTAAACAATCTCATTTTTTCCAAAGGCTAAGTTTGCCAATTTCCCTCTTTCTGATGAATTTCGAGATTCTTTTTACTTACTATTTTGAATGTGGAAAAAGGGAAAAAAATACCTATTTCAGTAAAAGGCCTTGTTTTTGTTAAGAAAGTTGAAGAAGCTCTCAAATCCAGTAAGCCTATAACGTGCGTTGCTGATGGCATATGAACTCTAATAATGAGTCTCTGTTAGCAAAGTAAACTGTACGAGTTTTGCTGAAGTATAAAAGTCATTAAACAATGAGCATCTGTCATATAACGGTGCCATATATCATGCTCAAAATCTCCAGCCCGTTCAGCCAACGGTAAAGATCATCTCCCTCCATCTATGATAGGATTTCTGAGTAATGAATGGGGCTTTCTCTTCAGCATAATCCTTTCCTAATTTAGTGTCAGGATTTTATTATGTAATTCTTCTATTCTGGAACCGAAACAATTTCAAGTCTCTCTTAGCAAGAATAAAACGTTAATAACTCTGTCTCATTGACATGCAAGTTTTGTAAACACTGAATTGCTTTTCTTTCCAGAAGACAATACCAACACACACTTTCCCTGTGCCATCTAATGTCCTTATGTACTTACAGCGGTGAAGAGTATCTATAAAATTGCAGCTGACAGACGAATACCACGTTGGAAGATCTCACGCTCACTCGGAGCTCACGGAGAACTAAACAGTCTGTCAAGCTGTTTAGCAGCAAATTGGATGTCTTATTGTTCTGAACAGGATTGAAACAGGACTCGCATTGTTGTACGGAATTAGGAGCAACAACGCACATTACTCAATTTAAAAAGGAAGAGAAAGCAATAACTGGACCTGAAACAAAAAGGGGGGTTACAATCGCTCACCAAAAACCTTCCATGAGCAGAGAGGGATTTTTTTCCTTATAAATACACTTTTTCATATATACAAGTAGTAGATTTTCTTCACACACGCACAGGTAAGAAGAAAAAGATGTCTGTGATGGTTTTGTAAGAAATTCCTTTTTGGAGAATAATTGGGTGGAAATACACACTCTGGTTGGAACTCACTGGCATAAAAACTCACCCCTGTAAACCCACAACACATCACCGATATCTCCAGTGTGCACAGCGCCTCTGGTCAGGAAAAGCAAGGATTTACATGCAGGGTCACAGTTCCACACCAACTGGGAGGGGTGGGGACAACCAGCCCCCCACGCACACCCCCCCAAACCACCACCATCGGCAACACCACGGAGGTTTTCAAAGCTCCCACACGACACACA
Source organism: Eurypyga helias (assembly GCF_000690775.1). Lineage (NCBI taxonomy): Eukaryota > Metazoa > Chordata > Aves > Eurypygiformes > Eurypygidae > Eurypyga > Eurypyga helias. Next base: position 51,890 of record NW_010273956.1, read on the forward strand.
ACTAAGTAAGACAAAAAAAAACCCCATCCCAAAATATCCCTAGTTCTAAATTCGCCAACTTCATCGCCGCGTCAGCCGGCAGCGATACGCAGAGCGCCGCCGCCCAGAGCGGCTTCACCTCGCGGGCAGCAGCCCTCACCACCTGCCGAAGAGGTGAGCAGAGCGAGGCAGTGCCTGACATACAGGTCTCACCCCACCAACCCATTTTTCGTGGTTTTCTGCACAAGTTTAATTGCATCGCTTAACGTGCACAGCTACACACGAATGTCCGTTTGCATACTGAAAACACTGTTTTGTTATGTGCAGTTTTAAACGGAAAGAAATCTATTTTGACAAGGGAACTCGAGAGCGGTATTTTTAGAACCCGCGTACGCTATAGCATCTCAGCCAAAAAAGGAAAGCAGCAAAATATTTCTAAGCTGAAATATCAGTGTATTTGTACTCCATATTCCTGACTCATTAAAATCTCAAATTGCTCAACTTCAATCTTCTACACAGTTAAACAATGCTTTTTTTGCTTTATGAGTTTTCTTATCTGCAATAAAAATGCTCTATTCCATGTTCTTCCTGTATGAGCCCTAAATAACTCTGTCATTAAAAGCACTTTTCTGCTATCACAATTTACACTGCAGTATCCTTCTGCTCAGCTCTCTTTTTTAAAAATACATCTGGAATATCAGATCAGACCAGTCAGCTATTTGGTCTGGTATCTTATCCCTGACAACAGGGACTTAAAAACGCTGTAGTAAAGGTTCAGAAAACCACTATACAATAGTCTGCTCTTGAGGAAATTTCTGCATACTGTCTGGTCATTTACAACTAGTCTCAGCCCCTAGGCACGAGAGTTTATATCCCAAATCCCCACCACTTACTTTACTTGCTCTAATTGAAGTCTCTTTTCGCTGACTTCACCCGAGTAATATTTCCACTATTTTCATTATATATGTTATCTTGGAATGACTTCAAAGAACTCCCCACATAATTTCAGTGCAGTTTTTGCTGCTTTTCTGTTAAGGTTTCTGTTTCTGTTGAGGTCACACTGGTGACCACGCTGTGATGCTCCCGCTGATGGCAACTGTCAACTCTATGAGCGCGTTTTCAGGCCTTGGATGCTCGGACAGATGTAAAGATGCCTTCGAAGAGGGATCTGGCAGGATCCAAGACTGTATGGAAGCAGATGGCACATTTGCCACCAGGCTTAACCAACGGCTGAGCTACGTATGGCTAACAAGGCCTGGTCACAGTGAGCTGAAAACCGCCCATCAGCCCCTGGCTGGCTGAGCTGACCTACCCACATTTCTCAGATGCACAGAACACAACTGCTGCTTATAACATTTCAAAAACAATAGTAAGAAATTCAATGACTCCTAGCTCTTGGCCCTTCCCAAAATCATTTTAAATGCTCAACTGTCCAACCATGTATAAAATGGCCTTGAGGCTGTGAAACAATTGATGACATGTAAGTCATACGAGCAAACAATATTGAATGTGATCCTTTAATGGCATGGGGTTTTGTGAATACGATAATCTTTGAGTGGAAAGCATAGCTCCAGTTTGGAAATGTCCAAAACTGATTTTCTAATTTGTACCCAGTGGAAACAGTACACTAAAAAAAGATTTTCACACACAAACTGTGAAAGTCAGATATGTTGGAGCTTCTCTACATTAAAGGGAACACGGTAATAATAAAAATATCTAGTAAGTGTGACTTGCTTACTTCAAAAGCAACCGAGAACATGTAAGGATCATTCAAAAAATCATAATAGTATCTTTTACAGACTATTAAAAACATCAACCCGTGATCCATGCTGTGGCACTGGATATGAAATATAAAATGAAAGGCTTCTACAGAAGGGAAGAATTCAGTGTTTAAGCAAATTTCACCTCACCACTGAAGGCATGCAAATGAAAGTTATTAACCAGATCTCACTATCAAGGGTCACTCTAATAGAGTCTTGCCTCCAGTTTTAATATGAATCTGTTGAAGGAAAACCACATTGGGCACTGCACGGGAAGGCAACCAGCATGATGCACCAATGTTACCTACTCCGCAACAGACCAACCCCCGTTTTTTCACTGTGGCACTCTTAATTGTGCGGTACACCACCTCTGCAGTCTCTGCACTACTGTTCATCCCTTCTCACCTCATCACTGCCTTCCTACTAACTACACTCAAGGTTTGGCATGTCTACATCTACCTTACTCTGTTCTTTCCAAAGGCAATGTCTCACTATGACACCGGCTACAGAAAGCGAGCACACAGCTGATGCTCGGCAAAGCCTGGGATGGACATTAGAATATCTGCAACAGTCATGCTTTGATTTCCATTTTCCTACCACTCTACACCCATTCGCCTAAAAAAAAAAAAAAAAAAAAAAAGGCCAAAACCAAAATCACAAGCACAGAGGCTTTTAATCTGGAATGAAAGCCCAGTTCTTTCACTTGATTAAACTCAACATGACTCTCCCTTTACAGTCTTGACAGCGACACCTGGAATTAATTTTTTTCTTAATTATGTTCAAATCCAAAGAAAACCTGAGGCAGATCATTCTGGAAGCCATTATTTTCCATTAGGAATACATGGAGCAAGTCCAGAGGAGGGCCACGAAGATGATCAGAGGGCTGGAGCACCTCTCCTATGACGAAAGGCTGCAAGAATAGGGCTTGTTCAGCCTGGAGAAGAGGAGGCTCCGAGGAGACCTCATTGCAGCTTTCCAGTATCTGAAGGGGGCCTACAAGGGTGCTGGGAGAGGACTTTTTACAAGAGCCTGTAGTGATAGGACAAGGGGTAATGGGTATAAATTGAAATCAGGGAGGTTTAGATTAGATATCAGGAAGAAGTTCTTCACGGAGAGGGTGGTGAGGCACTGGAACAGGTTGCCCAGAGAAGCTGTGGATGCCCCATCCCTGGAAGTGTTCAAGGCCAGGCTGGATGAGGCTTTGAGCAACCTGGTCTAGTGGAAGGTGTCCCTGCCCATGGCAGGGGGGTTGGAACTAGATGGTCTTTAAGGTCCCTTCCAACCCAAACCATTCTATGATTCTCTGTTGAAAAGGGGCTCTTGCTGGTCAATTCTTGCCCTCTGTGTAATGGATTCTATCCATTACTTCTGCAGCACAGAAAGGCACAGGAAATTACCAGACAAATGTTGCAGTCTTTACAATCCAATGGTAAAGTTAATGATCATCAAGCAAGGAGAGATTTTGCACATGGCAATCTGTATTTTCAAGTTCCAGTGTTCCAGTTCTTATTTGGAATGATTACAGGCTTGTTCCTTATGCAATTATTTGCTCTGTTAGGCCCAAATTTTCATGGCTTTCTCAGCCATTACAGTCAGCACTTCACCTGAAATAAATGGTAACGTTGCCAAAGGAAGGAACACAGAAATTCCCTCTTAAAGCAGGTGGCATCAGCACACATTATACATTCAAAACCCATTTGATGTTCTTGGTGATCCAGAAACAGCCAGTGTGAATCTCAGGGCTCAATCTTCTCCTTTCAAGCAAGGAAGTGCTACTTTGACATTTTCTATCTTTCAACCTTCGCTTAAGACTTGCCATCCCCTTGACCTCTGTCCACTGTGTATGCTTGTTATACAGCTAGTCTCCGCTGGGTGACTAAGAAGCTCATCCAGCACTCAGCCAGTGGAAGCTCATCCACTTCATGCTCACCATGAGTACGAGTGATACAGCTCCAGGATCTCAACCTTGTGCCTCATCCAGCACGTCAAACACAGCCAGCCTGTGCTGAGAGAACAGCCATGATCCCAAAAGTGCCGCTCCTAGGAGAATTCTACATGGAAAGAGACTCTTTAGCAGTACCACTGAGTCCCAGTCCCTTTCCCTGTGACTTGTCCCAGCATGAAACGGCATAGCCGCACAACCTGGCGTCTCTCGCATCAGCCTGC